>NW_016159538.1:0-75220 GCF_001687245.7 Rhagoletis zephyria
ATGTCCTTAAAATTTTTTGGAGCATCTAGGGGAAAATTTGAAGCAGTATGGCAGTATAACTGGTGAAGAAATCAAGAAGCTTACCGGGAAGGTTACGTCTTCTTTGCTCACGGCATAGTGCAGGTTCAGATTCTTGATTAGCATCCGGTAGTATCCTCAAAGCGTTCCTCGTCTTCTTCACTTGCGTTACTAATCATTCACTACTGCCTTTTGACTTTTAGCATTAAGCTTATTTCTTTTTTGGTTTGGTATACAGGCCATAGCTTTACAACCAAATATACGTATTTTCGATATATCAGGCTTTTTTCAATAAAACAACTCAGCAGGTGTAACATGGCCATCTAACGACTTAGGTGGACTTCGATTAATGATATACACTGCCGATAGCGCTGCTTCGTCCCACATCCCCTTGGTTAATTGAGATTCTATGAGCATAGTACGAACTTTTTCGACTACCGTTCTGTTAAAACGCTCTGCCACTCCCTTTTGTTGAGGAGAGTACGGACTTTGATCCGCAGTTACCTTTGATATGAATTTGCCAAACATTGCTGTTACCATCGCTTCGTATTCTTTAAATACTTCAAAACTTGAGACTTGTTTTTTATTAATGAAGTCATAGCAAAATGCGAATAGCCATCTATAAATGTCATGAAGTACTTGGAGGCATCATAGCCAATCGGGTCGATCGATCCGCAAACGTCAGAATGTATTCTCTCCAATAACCTTTTCGATTTTGCGCGGGTGCCATAGAAAGGATCTCTACATTGTGTTCCACCATATCATGTTTAATTAAATAATTTAAACCTCTTTTCCCTTTATGTCCTAATCCTGTGATGCTTGTCAAAAAATAAATTATTATTTACCAAATGATCGCTAGCCCCAGAATCTAACTTAAAAATTAGCTTTTGGTTACCGCTTTTGCCTTTTGAATCTCCAGACTGGGCATTTCCCTGTCGACAATATTTGGCTTTGTGTTCGAACTTCTGACAGCGACGGCATTTCCCTTTGAACTTTATTTTTCTCTTGAAACTCTTTTTATTATAAAACGCAGTCTTATCATGCCTTTCTCCAATACCCCTATTATTTAGTTTGGTCTCTTTTGCGATTAAACGTACCTTCGCAAGATTATAATCTAGTTTACCATCTAGATTTTGAAGAGCAGGAACCAAAGGGTCAAATTTCTCCGATAAGTTAAGAAACAATTGAGCTAAAACATCGTTCTCTTCCATCACAGCTCCAGATAATTTGAGATTTCAAACCAATCCTTCAATCCAATCCTGGTACTCATCCTCTCGCATGCGTAGCGTTGTGAACTGCTTACGTACCAATAGCTGACTTAGCACAGACTTCTCTGCAAACGATTCATTTAGACTACTCCACATTTCCTTCGCTGATTTTTTTTCCCCCCTAATATAACTCAGACAATCATTGTGGACAAACGTAACCAGGCGGTCTATGGCTTTTTTATCCTTTCTAAGGAATTCACCCTTATCCTCCTCTTTAATTAAGAGAATCCAGGTGAATTTTGACTCGGAACTGCCAATCGTCAAATTCAGCTCCCCGGAATTGAGGAATCCCATTTTTATTGTCCTTTCCATCGCCCATAACCTAAATACTTTTATAACAAATGGAAAAAGTTTTATTTGATGTTAGCAGTTTAAAGTTGCGAATTGAAGTAAAGAAAACTTCAGTAAGTGAAAAAAAATCCATTACAATAGGACAACGATTGCTAATTTTTACAAAAACATAAAAGGTTAAACATAAGCAAAGTAAAACTCAACAGAAACAAACAAAAAACCTTTCAAAGTTTCAAGCAATTTGTATGTTTTTTTTTTTGCTGCTTTGTACACTAATACACATATCCGTGTATTGTGCATAAATGAGTAAATATAAGTACATATTTAATGCATTCCAAAAGTTACTTACTTGTATGTATGTAATTGGACAACGCTGGTCAGTGTTCTTCCAAAATTTTTATGTTGTCTCTCTATTACCTGGCCCACCACAATAAACCGAAGTCGATGCCGATGCCGACACTAAATTCTCAATGCGAAAAATATACTGTTTTCAGCAGACCTGTTTTATTTTTTTATTTTTTATGTGTTTTTTCAAAATTTCGGCAATTTCTTTCGCAAACACAAACACATTTATTTTTTAATTCTGCTTGCACACAAATATTACATTTCATGTGTTGCTCAGGCAATTTGCTATTTGATGGCGGACGCCATAATAAACGAATGCGTTTGGTATCTGTTGGCTTTTGCTTTTTCAATAGGAGACGTTGCGGCGTAAATAAATTTAACACAATCCATTTTCGCTCGCTTAATATCTCAAATTTTTTCACGCAACAGGCATGCAATCTAATTGGTAATGGTTTGCTTGGCTTTTTCGTCGCTTAATTTGTATTTATTTTAGAAAAATTACTTCACTTCAGAATTCACTTTTCACATACAAATGCAAAGCAAAAATTTGGAGCGCGACTGTCGCGTTTCTTGAGCAAACTGACTAGAAAAGTCAAAAACAGACGGGAAACAAGCAGGTTGGCTGTTAAACATCTGTCAGCGTTGGTATTCCAACGAGTACATTTAGTAGCTCGCTAGTGTATGCACTAGCCAAGGCGTGATTTTGTTATTGCTTTTTGGTACATCAGGATGTCAAAACGAAAGAAAATAGGAGATCATTTTCGCCATTTCGTTTTGTTGACATCCTGAAGTTACACCATTTCGTCTTGGATGACATTCTGTTGTACTAGTTTTGAGACAAAAATATCATATCTAGCTGTTCAAGTTACACCACCTTATATAGATGCACCTTGTGCACTAGCGTAGTAGTAGCACAGTTATATTTGACATGTGTCGATAAAACAGTTTATCTTACTTTAACAGCGCAGTAGCGGGGAAACTGTTATGCCGAAATAAATTAAATTTTGGCTCTTTTGATCATTGCAAGTACGTTCTTTTTGATGATGTAGTATTTTCATATGTATGTACCTATGTATCTGAAAACTAACAAAAACTATTTATGTAGTGCCTCGCTACTAAGGGCCAGTTTCTCAATTCCTGGTTAACACTTAACTATAGGTTAAACATCATGAACCAATTAGAACAGATCTGATCGGTTGAGAAGCAGCCATTTGTAATAGCAATTGAGAAAAAACCGTGTGACGTTCGTACTTTTCAAGTTTCCTATTTCTGTTTTGCTTCTTTCTTTATGTATTATTTTGTCGGTGGTTTATTTCAGTGATTTTTAAGCGATTTTCCATAAATTTTTTGTGCAAATGTAATTAAAATGAGGTGCGCGGTGATTCGTTTCAGAAACACGTACAAAAATAATAAACTGGTAAGCACAAACATGTGCTACAAAATTGCTTGCATATTTTCTTTATGCTTAGGGCCGGTTACTCAATGTCTGGTTAACACTAATCTGCGGTTAAACATCGTTATCGACGTCTTCGACTCCATGCATACTAGAGGTTTACGCCGAACGGCTTTGCGGCGGCGGCGTGGTCAACTTCAAAAAGAATCGGCGGCGGCGGCGAGGCCGGCGCGTCTGGAGACGCCGGCGCTACTGTTCATAAGGTAGATTCCAAAGAGCCATGAGGCTACTAATCTTGTCCTGTCATCTCGGCACCTTTAGGCATTCGCCATGGCAATTCAGATTGTAATTGTATTTAATTCATTAATTGAATTAGTTTTAAATTTAAATTACATTACTTTCTACTTGCATTAAAATCTTGAGTGTCTGCCGCTGATGGATGGGCGAACACACGAAATTTTGAGGTATATACATATGTACATCTCTATGTTCTCTACAAATCCGTATGTGCTATTTAAATTTAAAGAAATACAAAAATTTAAAAGGTCAAGTTATTGGGGTAATTTGTATCGCTGTCAATAAATTTTTGCAATAATCTTATCAACCGTTATGTTAAATTACGGAGTTGTTACGATTTTTTTGGGGGTTATGTATTGAAAACAAGGTTTGGTCTACTTTTTTCCAAAAGTTTAACCCATCAACTCCCACCAGAACGGGCCTTTTTACCCACTGTTTAAAAAATGGCTTATAGATGGTTAAAATTTCCACTAAAATATAAAGCGCCAAATTTTTCTTAGGAGAACCGAATGTAATGAAAAATAATAGTAATTTTTAGCAAAAAGGGGGACTTTAAACCTGTGTAGAAGACATTGCGATGCGCGGGAGCAAAACCTTCCTGGGATTTGACCACCACTTAGAAATGCTAACGTAATTTTCACACAGCCACCTAGTACTTGTATACGTCTGCGGGACTCCAGAATAAAATAAGTTACGAATGCAAAAATTAGCAAAAAAAGAGTTTGCTTTTTATTAAAAGTGTGTTTATAATATTAAAAAAAAATACACAGGAAAATCAACTTATCTTTGTTTTATCTCCAATAATTGAGGAGTTAGATGCAATAAGGGCGCTTCTGTTAAAACTGCTTTCTGAGATATTGGCGTTAAAATTTTAGATGTGTTATAACTTTCTTGTTGTTGTAGCATATAAAAAAGTAGTATTGTTGTAGTATTGAAAAAAATTGTCTACTGCGGAAAAAAATTGTCAGATTACCAGTATTCGACCCTAATTTAACTGTAATAAACGCTTTCGATTGAAAAACGTGTTACCTATGTTTTTTCTGAGTTACGCTTTTTTTGGAAATGTTCAGTGGCCCAAATTAAGCAAAAAAAAACTCCTTTAAAAATGTAATTTTCATTTTCTAAAATAGTGTTGTTTACGAGTAGTACAAAATTCCTTAGGCGCCGAACGCCGCCGCCGCCGCCGCCGCGCCGATATTTTCGTAATTCGGCGGCGGCGCGTGAAAAATGACAAAAAACGGCGGCGGCGGCGGCGGCGTGGCTCGGCGGCGTATACCTCTAATGCATACAACGGAGTCGGTAACGTCGATAACTATGTTTAACCGGAAATTAGTGTTAACCAGACATTGAGTAACCGGCCCTTAGGGCCGGTTTCTCCATCTCTGGTTAACACTAACTCCCCGGTTAAACATTGTTATCGACGTTCTAACTCCATGCATATAACAGGGAGTCGATAAGGTCGGTAACGATGTTTACCGGGGGATTAGTGTTAACCGGAGATAGAGAAACCGGCCCTTAGTCTTCTCATTCTTCGTTTACTTTTCAAAGAAAATAACATGGCGCCGAAATTACAAACGTCAGCCAGAAAATTATTTTTCTTTCCGGTTAAATACAACGACTGCTTTACCGATCACATGTGCCCTAATCTTTGGGTAACATCGTTATCGATGTCTTCGACTCCATGCATAAAACACAGAATCGATAACGATGTTTCACCGGAGAATAGTGCAGTGATGCCATATAATGGGTAATTTCCCTATTTGAGGGATATTTTGCATCAAGAATTATTAAAAGGGAAAACGAAAAATTTCAAATAAAAAAGGGATTTTCATTTAACAAAATTATTGATGCATAATTGATCAACATTGAAGAATATTCGATACTCTTACGACCGCTGTGGTGCAGTGGTAAGCAGTGCGCGATTCCACTCCGCAACGCCTAGGTTCAAGCAACATGGCAAAAAATTTAGAAAAAAGGTTTTTTCTTAACAGCGGTCGCCCCTCGACAGGCAATGGCAAACCTCCGAGCATATTTCTGTCATGAGAAATAGTGAATTTGAATTTCTTCTTTACATGGCAGCTGCAGTAGAGATAGCAAAGCGCTAGATGTTTCTTTCCTCTCCCCCCATCAATTTACCTGAGTGCCTTTGCTCTCTCGAGAACATTAACCAGCGCATTATAGCGACAGCATTCCCCAATAAGCGTCCTGGCGCATGAAACACATGTCCTCAAATCATAGTCCTTTAAACCTTTGGCGTGGGAACGAAAAGGATTCAAAAAATAAATCAAAAGAGCTAAAGAACATACTAGCATAGAATTTGCGTTTTGCACATTGATCTTCATTTTATTGCGTATAGAACATGTATGTACGCCGGTGTTTGGAAGTAGGTAAGGGGTATTCTCGATGTGGTGCATACTGTCTAGCATATTGCATAGATTGCATGATTGGCAAATTTTGTTGTTGTTTCATGTGTCCAAACATGCACCATGCTAGACAGTATGCACCGGATCGTGGATACCCCTATAGATACTTTATATGTAGCTACATATGCATATGAAGAAAGTGCTACATATGCATATGAAGAATGTATGTATATCTGTGGACATATATGTGTATGTATGTATGTATATACATATATTAATTTTGAGGCTTACACACTAGGTAAGTATGTTGGGTTATTTGCATATTGAAAAATTGCGTCTGAATTGAGCAAAAAAAGTCGAACAAAATGCCACAAAAGGTTTTACGAAGAAGACTATATCATTTAAAGTAGTTGTAAAATAGCTGTAACTGGTATACATTTTAATATTGCAAAAGCTTAGTAATCTCTTTAAAAGAGGGTTATAAAACCAATAATTGCTTTTGTAAATTATAATGCTTAGTTATTAAAATTGCTGCAATAACATTGTGTTAAAGTATTATAAATTGTCTTTATAATGGGAAAACTTTTTCGCTGAAAAGTTGTTTCGTAGGGCCAGTTTTTCAGTGATCTAAGTTTAAACTGCCACTGAAAAACTGGCCCTTAGTACTAAAGCGCAGTGTTTTGCTGATGCCATTTTAGTTTTAGTCCACAAAACTAAGTAATTAGTTCTGTGAAAAGCCGTCTGTGATTTGTATGAATTTGGTAGTTATTTTAACTTTCAAATGATTTATTTCTCTCTTTAAATTTCTTTGTAATTACATTTAACAATTTGGTTATTTAATATATAAAGCTGGTATTGGCACTTGCGAGAGAACAGATTGGCGAACACACCTTAAATTTATATTAAGAGTGTTCGCTTGTACAAGTTTGTACAAAGTTTTTTTGATTTTACAAATTGCTTTGCGTGGCGAACGATCTTTATGCAAATTTTAGCTGTGTTCAGCAAACCGTGCGCTTCGCCAAATTTATTCGCTTCGCAGGTGAAAATTCCAGGATAAATGTTTTTTGTTTTTTTTGGTTATGTTGAATTTTAGTTCAATTTACCGCATTTGTTCAACTTCTATGCTCATAAAACACAAATAAACTGTCTATTTAATATGGTAGAATTAATATATGGATATTTGTCTTCAGGGATAGATTTTATATTTTCATATTTATTACATTTTCGGGAATTTTTCATGATTTTTTTGTTCCATTTTAATGGTAAACACTTATTCCGTTTTACGCTTAAATCTTTCGTTTCTCTTTTAATTACGTGATTTTTTAATGTCTTGCTGATTATCCTTAACCATTTTGTCACAAATTACCGATGTCAGTAATAAAAAAAAATAATTTATTTCACATTCATAGCAGCAAAAATAATAGTTTGCTAGTAGCTAACAATATTTGCCAAAATGACCTTTTTAGCAAACAACAATATCATTTGGTCTCAGCGACTACACTTCTTTAAACGAATCATTTTATTTACGCACTAGATTTAAATTTTCATTCTTTAATTATCTTTAATTTACGTTTTTTTTTACATATTTCACTTTTAAATCTTTAGTAATACGCGTGTATTACATAAAATAACATTAATAATAATTTAAATACTAAATTACTTCGTTATAAACATTTTAAAAAGAAAAATAATAAATCGTAATATCTTCGTATGCTTACAAAAATCGCGCATATTTGTCGAAGTCTCATTTCGTTTGGTAATTAATTTATTTTAATTTCATAATTAAAAAATAGTTAATTTCGTTAGAAGAATTCAACCCTTGCGAAGAGTTAATAGCTAAAATGACTAAGCTCAAAAAAAAAAATGTCAACAAAACGCGGCGAAAATGTATTGTGTATGAGAATTAATGTACGGAATGTGACTTTCACGCTCAAACGAATATTTAAAGTATAGATTTTTATTTCAATTTAAGTGCAATGCTTGTTAGAGTAATGAGATTAATTCAACGAATTTCAAAAAATAACGATTAACTAAAAAATAATTATGATTTAAAAAGCAGAAGCGCTATGCGAAATTTTTAAACTAAAGTCAGCAAAAACCATAGTTCGAGGAACGCATGATTGCAAAGTGCGCAAGTGTAATTTGATTAACTTTTCTTCAGAATACGCAAATCAGAAAGAAGCGCTGCTTTTTCTTTACGTTGTTTTCTTTTCTACAAAACATGTTCTTTTCATTGGCTTCTCCTTAGTATTTGTCCTTATCCTTATCCTTATCCTCTTTTTCCATTCTGAAAGCGCATGAAATAAGAATTTCTTTAAAGTTAGTAAAAAAAATAGATCCACACGAAATCAAAAGGCCTTCAAAAGGCAAATAATAAACAAAAAATGCCTTCGCTAACCTACATTAAAATCTAGTATACAGTTAAGAAATAGCTTTTTTCGCTCTTCTTCTTTTAGTCTGAGCTTTAGTTACTTTCGACTTCACCATTTTTAATCGCACGTTGCTCCTTCAATAATATCTCATGTATATAGACATCTTCATCTGTAGTCACATCAATCAATTCCAGCTCGAGTATTGGTGTGTCAGGTGAACCTAGCTTATCATATGTAATACGTTTTATAGACGCTACAAATTTTTGACCGACTGTTAACTGACGGAAGCGTAGACAATCTTCCAGACTCCAGTCGCCATGCGCGGCGGTGATGCCTATGATTTAAAAAAATAAGTAATTGAGTACATTTTGCGGTGATTTTAAAAATGTTCCAAATCTACTTACCATGCAATTTAGCTTGAATCGACATTTTTCGCAATTGACGATATTTGGCTGGCAATATTTTCAATTGATCGCTACGTAAAATAGCTATATCACCGAAATCACAGAAACAAACGTGTATCATATCACCATTGTAGGTGTTCACCACAACAACGCTGTCGATATAAAATATAAGGATAGGATTATTTAAGGTAAAAGTAAAAATTTATATTTATAAGTTTTCTAATGCTGCGCAAAAGCAGAATTTAAGACCATTTTGAAGGAGCTTTTCAAAAATTTTCAAATCCAAAAACACAGTTCCAATATTAACCAAAATAAAAAAGTACCAAAATCATTAAAACATTAAATGAAAAGTGCTAGTAATATGTTTAGCAGAACTCACCGATGATAGAAACCATCCGGATTCTTGGCCGCATAAGCCTGTCCTATTTCCACCATATCAGCCGGTATGAATTCATCATTATTTTCACAGTACTCTTGCAACTCCTTCATCAGATCACGAAGGCGTGGATAGTCTTTGTAGGGTTGAATCTAAGGATAGATTAAATGCGATTAGCTCATGTACTATACATATGTATAAAAAACATATGAATCCCAAGACTTGAACTCTTCTTCAGGCAAAAGCTTGGGATCGGTTTTCGATCATCCGCCGTTTTTTTATGCAGGTTTTAAACCGTTAAAAAAAAAACTGGATTAATTCCTGATCTTTTCAGTTTACCAAAAAAAAACAAAACGATATATACAAAATTAAAAGAAACGTCGATATATGATTAAAATTAATTTTCTTTTTACAACGCCATTTTTAATATGTATTGCATTCTATTATGTTAGGAAAGCAAGTTATTTTTTAACATTTTCCTATTTAAATTTACTTACTGCTGCCATAGCCAATCAATTACATATTTGTACCTTAATTTATTTAAAAACCTCATTTCCAAAAATAAGAAGATTAATAAAGGATTTGGCATATTTATGCAAAAGCAAACTTTAATTTAAAAACATAAACTCTTTTGATTTGTATATAGGAGCCATAATTTAAATAAATATGTTTTAACAGTCAAATACGATATTCACAATCGGTTTTGCTTACCTTCCAGATAAAGGCCAGTATGCCGCTCTCAAGAAAACGGTCAAGAAAAAATTCGCCATTATTTCGTGTATGTGTCCAAGGAATTTTGACCTCTGATACTTCACAGCCTGTTGCCTCAATCTTTCTCTTTTTCACAAAAAACTTTAGAAAACTGTAGTAGACAGCGTAGCAAATTTCTTAAGAACTGCCGTAAAGAAATTTGAATTTTTTGCTTTTCTTCAGAGCTGCATACTGGCCTTTAGGTAAACATTGAGTACTAATTTTGAAGTTTTGGAAAGCCATAAAATTAATTCTATCTGCAAGGTATACAAAATAATTACCTTACACTGCTGGTGAATGTAAAAACCGAATTTCGGTTTTGGTTCAAAATGAAAAATACTATTAGCACCAAAATTATAAAAAAAAACTGAAAAATATGATTAATTAAAAAAAAAACGATTTTGAACATCCCTAATCTGCGCTACCAGAATTACGCAGATATTTCTTCGACAAGAACCGTGTTGTTGTTGTTGTTGTAGCGGCTACAACAAGAACCGTCTTTGTAGCTGCATTCTCCAAAATATGTTAAAGAGATTTATGCTTTTACAACACCAGCAATGAAAAAAATCTTTATAAGAATCGCCCATATCCTGAATAACTACTACTGAGTTCGAACTCTTCATAGATTAATGAAAAATACCTCCCAACTCACCGTAAAATTTGAAGGATTCGCCGACATTGTGACACGCACTTCCAGAAAATCGTTTGGATCACGTGGTATCGCATCGTAGTTTTGTAATTTTGGCAGCTCAGCTACCTTTTGTGGTGAATTTGGCACTGAAGTAGTGATCGTCAGACCGCGTGTCATTTCGACAAATGTTTGTTGAGTTGTAGGTGAGTTCAGGCTACCGCCACTAGCATTCTTAGCGAGTCCATAGTGTTTGCCATTAACGGGTACATCATCATCTTCACCATTAGAAGCCGTAGAACTACAAGAAAAAAACAACATCATTATATATTATAAAGATATGTAATTTTAAATATTGACCACTCTAATTCGGCTTCCATGCGTATATCCTCGTTTATATTGCACAACATATCCGAACTCTCATGGCGACGATAGACTGTTACATACGGCAATTTGCCGGGTTTGTTCATTTTTACCTAAAACGTTACAAAGTTAGTTGGTCCATAACTAAGCATGCCCCTCCTCAAAGACTACTCACAAACGCAGCACAATTGGCTGGCAGCAAGGCGCGCATTCGTCCCACAATGCTCTTTGTTATGGGCGGTATATTGTGTAGACGTGCACGTATCGCTTGTCGTGGGAATTTGCTCAACGCTGTGCTCAATGATTCCAACCGGAATATTTTGGAAATGTGCGTTCGTCGGGTTATACCATGATCCACATAGAATATATCAAATTCCTCGTCCTCAGCGCTATAGCTCGGCATGTCGGTTAGTGCGCCACGATACCATTGTGTCTCGCTGCCATTTGTATCATCACAAATCAGGAAGAGATTAGAGCGCTTCAAATCGCTGGCACTGATCTTATGTTGTTCGCGTTTGAACTTCGACTCGATGAGTTGTTGAATTAATTTCTAAAATCATATAAAACATTCAATAATCGCAAATATCGTTGAAGCAACACATGCCCCGACCTTCCTTCCCCTACTTTACATACCTGCACATATTTGAAGTCACTGTTTAGTATCTGCAAATACAAATCACCGTCTTCGCTCACATGCGACACCAGCACATTAGTAGCGCCCTTATGCTTAATCTCCGGAGGCGGTGTGTCATCGCAAATCTGGCTCAGCAATAAGGGATTCAAATTCACATCCTCCTCGGTTGAGGTATCGTACAACACAACTTGGATTTTACCACAGGCGCTCGATTCTGTATTGTAAAAATCGCTCTCTTTGGTCAAAATCTCACCCACCACTGATTTGCTTGACAACATCGTATCAAGATGGCGTCGCGCATTCGGATTACCAGCGAAATCCTCCAAACCGAATAGTGATAAGGGCACTGCTTGCGCAGGCAAACGTAAAAATTGTGCCTCACAAATGTACAACTCACTGACGGCCACCCAATCGCTATCGCCATAGTCGATGAAGAAACACCGCGCTGTTGCATTCGGTTTATCCAGCTCCTCGACGCGCACTCGATGCCAACATTCGTTGATGCACACCAGGTAGATATTTTTGCAGGCGAGCGATAGTGGACGTGTCTTTTGTGTGGCCATGTGTGTATCGATTTCACTCATAACTGCATCGAAACGTTCGCTATACTCCTTGCCGAATAAGCGCGCCCACACATCCACCGTCGAAGCGCAGTATGTGATGTATAATTGCCAATACTTTTGCTTCCAGGGTAGAGCAATGCCATCCATTTGTATAATTTCACCGGTAGCGCCAGCTGATTGGGAAAGAGTAGGAAAAGTTCTTTTAATTTTGATAGCAAAGATTTAAAAAATTTAGCAGCAATAAAATGTGCGTGCGATTTTTGTTTTTAATTGAAGTGAATCAAGGCGAATTAATATAAGGTGATAGCAGGAGTACAAAAACAAAAATTTACACGTATTTTGTTTTTGCTTTGGCGGCATAAACTGTCAAAATTTGTAAGAGTGTGTGTAGAAATTCAAACAAAATTTTTCAATTTGATATCAGAAGCCGTGCGGCGAAACCCATACACAAAATCAGCTGAGCTAGTAACACCACCTTATATAAATTCGCCTTGGAGCGAATTTTATCGGATAAGATTGACATTTAGCTCAGTGACTACTGCGGTTTAAATCGCCAACTGGTTTTACAGTAATCGGTTACTGNGCGAATTTTATCGGATAAGATTGACATTTAGCTCAATGACTACTGCGGTTTAAATCGCCAACTGGTTTTACAGTAATCGGTTACTGAAGGGAAAACAATTACCAATTGGAATTAACCGAAGCAATTTTGTTTATTTTACTTCAAACCAGACAACGGTCAACGGTCTCGTATTGGACGAAATTCATATGGCTAATTGGAATACGGACGCTATGCAACCTATGATCGAACGCGCAACTGAATATCATGTTGAACCACTCAAGTTATTTCGTAACTGCTGACATTGCGATGTGACGCTATGATGTGATCCAAGTTGATTGATAACTTTACTTACGATTGATCTAATATATGTACATATGTATGTACATATCGAACTCTTCAATAACGAACTCTGCAATAACGAGCAATTTAAAAAAAAAAAAAAAAAAAAACTATTACTGCTGTTAAGTGGCGCATGTCCCACTACATGGATAAGACAAGAGAGTGAGCCACTTAACACTCTCAAGGAATTTTATTTTTTGAATTTTGGTTGTGTCGTTACACATTCAACCCTTCTACTGTTAAGTGGCTCAGGTCTATAATCCTTGTCTTGTTTGTATGTAGGCATTATACAAAGTCAAGACAAGGATTAGAAAAATGAGCCACTTAACAGTAGTAAGAATTTTTACTCCATATAAACAATTGAAAACTCCGACTGTAACGGTTATCAATTTTACGATACACATTTGATTTAAAATTTCGGTTCATATTTTATCTATAATTTATGTTTTTTTTTTCGATGTCAAATGAGAGTTCGAGTTTATTCTATCGATCATGTCTTGTTGCTTTGAGGTTATGATCAAGAAATGCCGTCTAACGATTATAAAGATTGCCTCAAATTTAGGAAAAAGATAGTCATTAGCAGCCAAACAGCTTTGATTGCAATATTAAAATTCTTGCTAATACAAACCTTACCTACGTCTACAATTTTATAACACTTTGATATCACTTTATCAGTCCATTTTCATTTACAATATCAGCTTACCTTTGTCTTTGTCTGCCTCCTCGTTAGCAAACACAATCACAGCATTGTTGGTTGCCGATTCTGTAGTGAATCTGGGCGACGTTTGCACTAATGTCCACCAATGTTCTGGCAATGCCTGTTGGTACGCTTCCTCGAACATTTCGGGTATATTTTTAGCAAATATGCCATGTGGATGTAGGTGCAACTCATTGTAGAGTTTATCAATAAGATCGGCATCACCCTCCGAAAACAACGGCAATGGACGTCTTGCCTCTTGCAATTTCAATAGCTCAATGGCTTTTTGTGCACATGAAATTTGTGCCAGATGTTCATGCAAATATTCATTGGGGTATGTTGAGAAGATGGTGCCATTCACATTGACACGACACTGATAGAGGCGTGAGAATTTCGAACGTATTGCGCTAAAAGCAGGAGGCGCATAACGGCGTACCACACAATACTGTGTCAGCGATGTGATAGGATCGAGTTTGGGGTTGAATTGGAAAACGCGTGGTGGTATGACGTTCTAAAATGAATAAAGTAGAGAGAGCGGGTATAGGAGGAGTGTAAAATAATTATAAAATATATTCATATTTCTGAAACTCACCTGGCCATTGGCCTCGCCAAACTGCTGTTGCTGTTGTTGTTGCTGCAGCTGCTGCTGTTTCACTATGTAGCGCTGCTTATGGAATAGTGGTTGTTGTTGTTGCTGCAGCTGCTGCATTGCCGCCGAACCAACAAATGGACTTGGCGTCGTCAGTTTGTCAGAGCCAGCCGATGATAGCGCTGGAGACGTTTCCGGCGTGTTGCTGCCAGTCGACGATGACGCAGCGAAATCATTTCCATTGTGATTATTATTAATACGAATACGCAAGCGATCTTGCACGGAGCCAATGCCAACGCCTGACTTTGCAATGCCACCTCCGCTCATTACTTGTCGGGCCGGCAGTTGCTGTTTTTGCGCCTGCAGTTGCTGCTGTTGCGCTTGCATTTGCTGCTGCTGCGCCTGTAGTTGTTGTTGCGCTTGCAGCTGTTGTTGCGCTTGCAACTGTTGTTGCACTTCCAGTTGTTGTTGAGCCTGCAGCTTTTGTTTTGCTTGCATTTGCAGTTCTTGTTGCTTCAACAAGTTCTGTTGTATCAGCTGTTGCTTTTGTTGTTGCTGCTGTTGACGTAATTGCTGTGCCGCTAACAACTGTGCGCGCTGTTGCTGATGTTGCTCCTGTATTTTTTGTTCGCGCTGCGCCAATATCAATGTCGAAGCAATCGCTATTGCCGAATTGTTATTTTGCCCCAAAATGGGGCGCGGTTGCGTTGGGAGCGACTGTTGTTGCTGCGGCTGCCTTTTCGCGTTCAGGCGTTCACGCAAATCTGGCTGACCAGCGGGCATTTTATTGATATTGTTGGCTGCGCCACCGCCATTTGATTGTTGTTGCGCCGCCTTTGCGTTCAACATTTCGCGTAGATCCTTCTTTTCGCCACCGACAGCCGGTTTATTTGTCGATCCGACCGACTTTTGACGCTGCAAGGGCGTCTGCTGCTGCTGAGCTGGTTGCTTCTGCTGTTGCTGGGTTTTCTGTGGTTGCAGTTGTTGTTGTTGTTGCGGCTGCTGCTGCGCCTTTTGTTGTGTCTGTGGCTGTGTTTGCTTTGGCAGTTGCGTTTTCTCCTTCTCTTTCTGTTGCGTTTGTAAGCCGACGGCCCCTATGTTATTACGGCTATTATTGTTTTGCTGCTGACTATTGTTGTTATTGCGATCACCAACCCCTGTTCCTACCGCCGCCGCTACTGTCGCATTACTGCGCCAACGTTGCTGCTGTTGTTGACCCGTCGTCCGCAAACGCTGGAAGACGTTTGATGAGTAGCTGCTCTTGTTCCAACTCTGATCGGAGCGTTTCGGTTGTCTCACTTGTGGTGCCACCTTGATCCGTGTCGATTTGCTCGCCTTCTGCTGTCTCACCATGGACGATATGTGTGCCGATTTTGAGCTAGGTGCGGCATTTATGTATGTCTGCGGGAGATTGAGAGAGAATGAGAACTTCAACTAGAATATGAACTAAAAGCAGTGTTGCCAGAACTGTTGGGACCAAGGCGAATTAATATAAGGTGATAGCAGGAGTACAAAAACAAAAATTTACATGTATTTTGTTTTTGCTTTGGCGGCATAAACTGTCAAAATCTGTAAGAGTGTGTGTAGAAATTCAAACAAAATTTTTCAATTTGATATCAGAAGCCGTGCGGCGAAACACATACACAAAATCAGCTGAGCTAGTAACACCACCTTATATAAATTCGCCTTGGTTGGGACGAACCGGCTAAAGGTATTGGCCCAATGCACGCTTGCTTTGCTTGCTTTGCTTACTTTAGTTTGCTTTGCTTTACTTTGAAGGAAGTGAAGTAAAGCTGCCACTAGGCCAACTTTCATACATTTTAGTAGATTTTAAAAATTGTTTGACAGTTCTCAAAGCCAAGCAAGCAAAGCAAGCGTGCATTGGGCCAATACCTTAAATTGGCAAAAAAAAACGGCTAAACTGTTTGAGCTAAATTTCAGATGTTTCATTTAAATAACTCACACGTATAAAGACTAGTTCTTGGAGAGTAGTTGCAAATTCAATCTAGAAAAAATTATGCCAGCAAGAATTTGCAATTAGGAAAAACATATGACTGTGGCACACGGTTGGATTTTTTGTCGACGATAATTTGAATAAACAAGTTCGCAAAATTTAAAAATTTTCAAACTTGACCGATTTTAAAATGAAAAATTAAGTAAATACTTGTTTATTTAATTAATTTAGTTAATTGCAATGATTTGAAAGGTACTCGGCAGAAAAAAATGGATTCGTAACCAGACAGTTACTACGACAAAGAAATTGAAACGTATGTTGAAGAAAGTCGGACTAACGCAAAATATACATACATGTAGAACCTGTTTTTTGCCCCTCTGAAAGAATTTTAAAAATTCTATAAAAATTTCTTATGATAGAAATGCAACCGTGGACACTAGCTGGCCGGGAAACTTGCAAATTCCGGCAAATTTGCAAATTTCACTACTTGAGAGAGAATTTCGGAGCATTTTTTCTTACTATCTGATATTTCGAGTGATAATTCTCGCTGGATTTTCTACGAACAAACCTATTGTCTTCCCAGAAAGTTTTGTTTTACATAGAAATGTGTGCTCTTTTATTTTCATTTTGACGCATTTCAGTGATGGTTCTTTTAACTCAAGTTGACCTCCCATTTTTTTGGAATTTAAATAAGTTCTCGACAAAAAAAAGTTTGTTTAAACAATAAGAAAATAAGGCAAATAGCAAAATTGGCTAAAAACGGCTAATTTTTTTCCAAAACGGCTAACAAATCGGCTGCCGGCTAAACCGAAATTTCTCCGACTGTTTGCTATCGCAACTGGCTAAATCTAGCCGGAAAACAGCTGAAATGGCAGCACTGGCAAAAAGGGTGAATGCAATGGAGAGGAAAATCTATTTTAATAGGGTAAGACTGGGTTCACACAGAGAAACTTTCGTTGCTCATTTTCGGCAATTTCTCTTTTGGTGTTGCCCTTCGCGTTCACACATAGCAATTCTTTTGTACACAATTGCTGTTGTCAGCTGTGAACGACCAACTAGAATTACTCAGACGAACGAGAGCACAAAACGTGTTGTCCGAGCGCGAGCAACTCCGAGCCCTTCCCCCTTCCTCGTCACTCCCTCTCCCACAAGTACCGAGTTGCCGCGACAAAAGCTTCTCTGTCTGAACCTAGAGTAACCAGAATGTGTCTCAGAGAATAACAAAGTGAACATCGAAAGTGATCGCAAATGCATTGGTGTACAAAATAAGAAGGAAACAGAAAGCTCTTTTTTACGCTGATATAATGCGATAAATATTTTTACAATGCTTTTGAACTTACATGCGTGATTATATGTATTTGTTATGTTGTAATTGGCCTTAAATAGTATTCACTGCCAGCTGTTTTATTTTAATTTAAAAATTTTAAGTAATCAAAAGGTTAACCAGATTTTACTTTACTGAAACGTTAGCCAAATTAAACAACTTCCGAGAGGCCAAAGTTCGTTGCACTAGAACTGTGTGTGTGTATATTTTTAGAAAACTTTCTAAGCGAACGGCACAGACAAATTGGCTGCTTGTTGGGAATGCACTGCAATAAAAGCGTGTGACAAAATGCGGCCAAGCATTGGTGGAATATTTTAAGAGACAAATGAGACCCAAATTTCTAGAATTTGATTGAGAACACACAAGTGTGGGATACAGGGTGCTTACCTAAGAGAACAACTGTTCACAACATAACGAAAAACAAAAAAATAAAAACGTTTAAGGAGGCTCCAAATGGAAATTGAATAGATTTATTGCCTAGTTTCATGCTTACCAGTTAGTAGGCTCCCAATCGCCATTGGAATCAACTAAATAAATGTAAAAGCTATTGGTCAGAAATGCATCAGGCCAAAGCATCGGTCTCTTTTTATACCCGAGCGCACTTGTGCACAAGGGTATTATAACTTTGTTCACATAACGGTTGTTTGTAACAGGCAAAACGAATCGAGATAGATATAGACAAATGTATACATAAATGATCAGAATGAAAAGAGAAATCGATTAAGCGGTGACTGTCTGTCCGTCCGTCCGTCCGTCCGTCCGTCCGTCCGTCCGTCTGTGCACACGATAACTCGAGTAAAAATTGAGATATCTTAACGAAACTTGGTACGTGAACTTCTTTTGGGCGTAGGACGGATGGTATTGAAAATGGGCGAAATCGGACAATAACCACGCCTACCTCCCATATAACGGTAATTTTAAGAAATACGAAAACTGCGATATTTTAGTAACTACTGAAGATAATTCACTCAAAATTGATACTTACAATGAGTTTCAGACGGAAAACATGAATATTATAAATTTTTGGAAAATGGGCGTAGCCACGCCCACTTATGGTTACATGTGTATATCTTGGTAACCGCTGCACCAATTTCTTCCAAACTTGGCACAGTTGTTGGTCCTGGTACAGCATACCAACTGGCCGAAAATTTCTAAAATCGTCCAATATCCACGCCCACATCCCATATAACGGTAATTTCGAGAAATACAAAATCTTCGATAAATCAGTAAATATTGAAGCTAATTTATTCAAAATTGATGATTGCAACAATTATTTACCAAGAAATACGTTTATGACAAAATTTTGGAAAATGGGCGTAGCACCGCCCACTTGTGATCACATATATGTATCTCGCTAACCGTTCTAGCAATTTGTACCAAGCTCGGTATGGTTATTGTGCTTGCCACATAAAAGCAAACCGTTGAAAATTGTTGAAATCGGACTAAAATTGAGGCCGCTTTTCATATAACGGTAAATTTCAGATATGCTTGAAATTTCAATATTTCGAAATTTAAGGACGCTAATTTACTTAAAATGTATACACCCCGGCTTATCATGTAGCGGTAGCTTTCGGAAAGGTGGAAAACATATATTTAATACTTGCGCCGGGTATTTAATGTTCGGCTCCGCCCGAACTTAGACTTTCTTACTTGTTTTTCTATACTATAGTTGATGGAAATATCCTACATATATATGCAATCACGGTTAGGTACATAAATATCGAATTGGAACTTAGTTGCGTAAATAAGCCATTTTCAATTATAGTTTAGAAATAAAAGTGACTGATACTTTTCAAAAAATGAACTAGGTATACCTACATGCCTACCATGCCAGACTAAAAATTAGAGTATTGGTCCATACTTTGTTAGAAAAAAATTATGAAACCGAAATTTCCTAAAATCTTAAAATTAAAGCCTATGATTTTCCGCAAACTCGCAGAAATTCAAATCCCAAACCCCCCACTCACCTCTTCACCATATTGCGTAAAACTAAACTCGCCAGTCGCCTTCAACAAATCCTTGGCCGTGGGATAGCCAAGTTTGCGAAAATTCAATGGTTCACCTTCGATGTCTGGATACTCGCGTAGTACCTCGCGCAATTTGCACGGTGGCTTGCGTGATGTCACTAGAGCGCGCACTACATTCGCAATGTATTTGAGGCGTTGCTGTTTGCTGTCGTTGGTGTCGTTGCCACCGCCTCCACCGCTGCTGCTGTAGGCAGTTTTCTGATTGTTATTATTGTTGCTTTTATTTGCTGCTTTGCTCGTCGTATCGCCGCAAGTAGTCGAAGATTTTGCTGTTGTTTTAGTTAAATTATTATTGCGGTTGTTGTTGTTGGTAGTTGACGATGTTGCATTGTTTACTGTTTTTGTCGTCGTTGTCGCTGGTGCTGATGCGACTGCTGCAGACATTTTGCAATTTTTTGTATACGAATAATCACAAAGCGTTCAAAAGCGCTGTTGGATGCTGATGAGAAATGCTGAAAAGTAAAAAAAATTTAATTTTTAATTCATACATACATACATATGTACAAAGGATGAAACAAAGTGGAGAAATGAGCTGTGTAATTGTGTGGAAAGCGATAATTGAGTGTAATTAAAATCTTATTTGACTGAATTTCGCTAATTCGCAAAAATTCGAGGATGGTTGGTAAACGATGGAAAACAATTCTGATACAAAATTAACCATCTTAACCACTTTCTCAACTCGCACCGATCTTTTTTTTTAGAATATAGTTAATGCTAAGAGCAAAACGGTAACAGGATGGCCCTCAACGCCCTCAGCGAAAAAAATTCTCAAAAATCAACGGTAATTTTTAGCGACTTGAAACTTGCACTTTCATATTACTTTAATGTTTACAAAACTGTATCTCAAAATTTTTCTAAGAAATCAAATTGAAAATTGATTCTTGTTGTTGAAATACCCGCGTAAGACGCTAGTAAAGTTCATCTGCGATTTAAAAAAAAAAAGTATGAAGCACATGAGCTGTCGACATCGTAATAGGACGATTTAGTGAAGTGAAGCCCCTCGGAAGGAATTTCAGGAAGAAGCCGTTGCTTTCCGGAGATTATAGAAGATATCGATTAGAGTTCGCAAAGAAATACCGCCTCTGTACTCTTAATGACTGGAAAATTTTATTTTTTTGTGATGCAACAAAGTTAAATTTATAGGATTTGCACCAGATAGAAAAATAATATTCCATCACTCGCAATAAAATCTTCGGTCCCACTTAAAGGGGGAAAAGCCTACACAATGTTAATTCAGAGAATTTTGTGATAAAAACAAAAAAAGGTCGGATATCATTTTAAAGGGCTCCTTCAACGTCTCCTTTTACCTTGAAAATTTACTTGCGAAAAAACCAAAAGAGAAAATTTAGTTTATTCGTTCAAATCGGAAATTCCGAAAAAAACTGTAGTTTACATTTAAACTGTGAATTCGGCAAAATTTATCGTGGCTTATAACGACCGTTTTGAGTATCAAGCCCCAAAGTTCATCTAAAATCCTCTGAATATAGACTTATATGGTAGACAGATGGAGAAAATTAATTTGAATTAATAAGCATAAATGCAAATTAAAATTTTACCCTTACAGACGGCAGTAATGCGAATAAACCAGCCGTAAGGTCGTGGGTTCGAGTCCCACGGCCGGTATACTTTTTTTATTCCTTTTTCATTCTTTTTTTATAAGTTCTATATTTTTTTTTACGTTACTTTCAGATAGTTGTCGTTGAATTTTTAACAAAATTCATTTCTAAAAATTAAAATTAACTAATAGTAAAATAAGAAATGTGATATAAAATAAAGCAAATGAAAATAAATAAATATATAAATAAAATAAAATAAAAAAATATAAAATAAATAATAAAAACAAAAAATGTTTCGCAATCGCTCCAACCGAGTACCGAACCTGGCAGCTACAGGCTTGTAGCTCGCAACTCTCACCACTCGGCTACCGCGTACGCGAAACTCTACTGCTTCGTTTGCTTACTTGTGCAAAAGACAACAACTGGCCGTTTTTACCAGTGTTGTCATCGAAAATTCCCCGGATCCGAGTTAATTCCCAAAAATTTCGTGCATTTGATCGGCTGCTTATGCTCATTTTAAAGAGGAAAATGCATGAGTTAAAGCAAATTAAGGCTGGTTATGCAAATAATCGAGCCCGTTTGTCTACCGTATTAAAAATCTACTACTTAGCAAGTTTTGAGATCCGTCGTTGTTAATTAAATGCATGAATTTTGATGATTTTTTAGTATGTACCGAAAAATGCGATTGTAATACAATATTTTTCATACATATTAGTATGTGCTGTTAATCTTGAAAGTAGCATAAGTCTCATACCCACCTCTTGTGCTTAAATGATTGGTTACTCCTAACTGAATGCAGCTGTAAATTGTTCTACCATCATAAACTAATGACAACACTTTTTACCTTTGGCTGATGAAGTTGAACGAATAACAGACGCGTTCATATACAAGCAAATGATTACTGAAGTCAAACTGCATCAAATCACTTATGTTACTTTAAAAATAAACGGCTGATTTTATATCAGAAACCGGAAATGTGCCCCACAGCTGGACGTGCTTAGACTTAAAAAAGATTAAAAAAAAATTAATTGCACTCAATAATCAAGTGCTATTCAATATTTTTAATAAGATGGAAAACTGATATTTGTGCATAAATACATATGCAAACATTTATGCACACTGTACATACATAATACACGCTTAAATATAAGCAAATCGAAGAATTACAAATTATATACATTTGTCTAAATTGATATGAGCACGCCCTTCACATGAAATAAGCGATATCGATTGGTAAATAATGTGCAAACGCAAACATACAAAATAAAACCAGAAAATTCTGATTTATGTTTGTAAATATGAATGTACAAAATGCATGCAAACGTCACAATTCAACAACCTTGGCGATTAGAATAGCGAAATTTGCCAAACAAGTTAAACCACTTAATGAGCAAAAAAAAAAACAAATATATATGTGAGGGGTGTGCGGGAAAATAAAGAAAACGGAAAAGGCAAGAACGTATAAGCTGCCAACTGACCGCAAGCATGTGAAGAATTTGTTTTAGCTAAATGGAATTCATGAAAAAAAGCGTGGGAAAGATTTTAGAGAGAATGAAAATAATCGCAACATTTTGCTTTATTAAAAAAAAAAAAGCAAAGGAAGTATGGGCTCAGCCAAAAATTATTACATGTCATGCAAAGTGACAGCTAGACAACTAGCGAGTCAGCAACGCCCAAATTTCGTCAACTCTAGCAGCTAAAAAAAATTAAAGATTGTATAAGTATGCGCAGTGGGGCTTAGCCCCTTTCTGGCAGCAATGCTTAAGAGCGAAATACACCACACAAGCGGTTTGACAAACCAAGCGAAATTTCCCTTTGCTTCAAGCCATTTGTGCTGTGTATGGGGGTGTTTGAAGGTTTGACAAACCGCCGTCAAACCTTCAAACACCCCCATACACAGCACAAATGGCTTGAAGCAAAGGGAAATTTCGCTTGGTTTGTCAAACCGCTTGTGTGGTGTATTTCGCTCTTTAGTCATGTGTTGGCAGGTGAAAAGCGAGTGGCGTAAATTAGACTAAAAAAGAAAAGAAAATCCAGCCCACAAACCCTGACACATACAAGGTGCTGTATTAACTCATGCAAAGTGCAAACAGTGTTGTCAGAAGTCACAATCTTAACATAAAAACTTCCTTAAAAATCTACACTATGAAGACTTCTGGCAGCTCTTGAAGATTTTATATGTCGTTTTCAACAGTAAATGTGGAAACGGGTGTCTCGGATTAATAAAAAAAAATATTAACAAGTTGTAAACCGCTACTTAAAGCGTTATTACTTAAAAAAAAAACAAAAAAACGAAATAGTGTCATAATATTGATTCAAATGAAAACTAACAGTGCAATTCGGGCTAAGATCGTTGCAAGTCTTTTGGAAGACAAGCGAAAGACAGTATGCAAGATAAATTGAAAGATTTTGTTCATCCTGGCACGAAAGTCTCATAAGGAGTAAAATTGTATGGGCTATGAAACTGCATACCCAAAAATTTTGTAAAAATTCAGATTTTAAAGTTGAAATTTCGATAAAAAGTTATTGTTTAAAAATTTGTAGTCTGTGCAGCGCCGCTGAAATACATAAATATTTATGAATTATTTTCACAGAAACTATGTGTCTAAAGAACATTGTACTTGAAACACTTTTGAGGCAAACTTTTTTGAAGAACACGATGATATTTTTATTTTTATTTTTTTGAAATTTCATATTATTTCGCCATTTTGATTAAACACACATTTTGTCACACGGGATTCAAAACAAGAGGAAATAAGCTTTCGATTTCACTGTCGCACGGGTGTTTAGGGCCAAATGGGTTTTGGGGAGCATGGACTCTCCGATTCAGAAAGAATGCCCCAAATATATTTCTACTGATTACCTACTTCTTCTTCTGGGAAATTTAAGCAGTGGATATGTTTGCATGAACATAAATAAATACATCCAAATGTAGTTAAATGGAGCTTATTTAGGATCCATTTTTTGTTTGTGTATTGTATTTTCTATAGTACTTAATAAATGTTTTGCGATATAAATTTTTTAAATTTATTTTGTATTTTTTTACTTTTCCCAATTTTTTGATAATTTATGCTTCACTTGGCAGTTTTTTTTTACAAAAAATGTCTGGCCATACTGAGTGCAAAATGAAACAATTTAGCGAAGTGTTGCCGTGTCATGAACTGCACTTGTTGGCTTACGCAAATCGTGAATTGAGAGCGTCTATAATGCTCCCGCCCTCTACCTCTCCCGCAATGTGTTTGTTTGTTTCTTTCTTTGCACAATCTACGAAGGTGATACATGTACGGTTAAACGAAGGTAATGCTGTTTGTTTATTATTTTTTTTTAATTTTGTACTTCATATTTTTTTGTGCTACTGCTTTTTATGGAAATGGAATGTAGGAGATTGCAAATAATTTGCAAAAGCTTTGCCATAAAATGCGATTGCTCAAGTATGTATGTATGTATATATGTATGTAGGTTTGCATGTAGAAATCTACGAAATTTGCAAGCGGCAGCAAAAAGCGAGCGCTCGAATGATAATGCAAAGACACGACGAAAAAGAGGAGGGAAGAAATATGTACAATGATCGTGAGCAGCGATACAAGTATGACACAAAGTAAAAATGCTTGCCAGCGCAAACGCAAATGAGGGGAACGTAAAAGAAGATCATATAGAAGAGCATGCGGTACATATAATAGAAGTCAAAGACAAAGAATGTAAAAATTGTACACAAATAAAGAACTGATTGAGTAAAAATATAACACCAAAACAACACAGTACAAATAAAAGTCTGCTAAATGCTTAAATGCCAAAGGGTTGCCCTTAGAAGATAATAAGCAAATTCAAATTCAAATTCAAATAATCACTTAAATTTACCAATATGCACCTGAGACTATTAATATTAAAAAAAAAAATCATGAAATTGGATGAAGTATCTTGAAAAAAAAAATGTCCATGAATGATCGCGAATATTCTCAAATGATAGTAAATTTCATGAATTTCATTGAGCGAAATTTCTCACTTGAATTCACCAATATGCACTGTGTAGCCGGGACCATAAAAATTGATGAGGTGTTTTGAAAAAAGAATCTCCAAAATTTGTCGGAAAAATTGTTTTAAATGATAGCAAATTCACTGAAATTCTTGTGGGAAAAAATATTCCATTTTGGGAGAAGTAAAATTTTATGAAATTTTCCACTTGAATTCACAAATACGCACTGGGTAGGTGGTACCATGAGAATTGATGGTGTCTTGAAAGATTTAAAAAATTTGTCACGAATATAGAAGAAGAAAAAAATGTGTATGAACATTGCCCTTAATACACGATTGAGAGAATACAAAGGTTGCGCCGATCTCGGTACCGCTATTTTTCTCTTAACGAATTTGACAGAATCGTTGTTTGCATGACGTCACACTGGTGCAACTTGTTTACGTTTTCCTTTGCATCATTTTTTCTTCTTCTTCCATTCTTGCTCACGTTTTGGCATTTCTCTCTCGCAATTGCACCAGTGTGACGTCACACAAAAGTTATTCTCAAAAATCCTCTCTGATCGGCGCAATCTTGTATTCTATCATTCTTGGTCTTAATAGATAATAAAAATGTGTACAATGATCGTGGCAGCATGATCGTAAGCAGCGATACAAGTATGACACAAAGTAAAAATGCTTGCCAGCAAACGCAAATGAGGCGAACGTAAAACAAGATCATATAGAAGAGCATGCAGAACATATAATAGAAGATAAAGACATTAGGGGTATTCACGATCCGGTGCCTACTGTCTAACATGGTGCATAAATAGCAAGATTGGCTACTTTTGTTGTTGTTTGAACACATGAAACAACAACAATCATGCTATTTATGCTATCTATGCACCATGCTAGACAGTATGCACAGGATCGTGAATATCCCTAATGTAATGTAAAAATTGTACACAAATAAAGAACTGATTGAGTAAAAATATACCACCAAAACAACTTCACAGTACAAATAAGGGTCTGCTAATAAAAAAATTTGTTAGTGTTAGCTGATTTTCCGAAACGAGTATATTCACTTTTACGCGGAATGACCAAAATTGATTATAAAGTTCCAAAATTATTAAACTTCAATAACGTTAACCCTTCTGAAAGCTATAGAAGCAAGAACATTTCATTGGGGCTTCAGGTTGAACCACAAGTGTAAAGACACATAATTCTGCAGTCTATAGAAGTTTTTGGCACACCTACTGCGAAAAACAGACTACAGTTATCACCGAACTGTACAGAGGACACTGGACCCTGAGTACTCATGCTGCAAGATTAGGAAAGGAACGCAATACAGAAGAAACGGTAGTGCAACTGCCTCGCTCGGGGTGGGACCAGAATCACGTTTCTAGTCTTAGGCTAGTCTAGTCTTAGTCAGAAGCACATTTTGTATGACACTGCAGATAATAGGGTAATGAATATAAGCCCGTTATATAGACGGCAATGATCAGTTGAGAAAAAAAAAAATACGACGCCAAAGCAGGACCAAACACCAAGGGCCTAACCAACATCTCGTATTTACCTTCCTAGCAGTGATGGAAATGAGGCACAATTGTACATTTTTAGCCTTTTTAATTTGAAAGTGCATTCTGAAGAAACACTTCATTTTATGCACATTTGAAACGTAGCCAAATTTTGCCGGAAATCCTTTCTTTTCTTATTGGAATTTCCAACTTGTCCAATGACCTCTTTCTCTTGCGAAGGGGCCTCTGAATGATGTAAGAGCGGTCAACGAAATACCTGACGGAAATGAAGGGGAATCGATATCTAGATGGCGAAATGTTTAGTATTCTCGTAAAGGTAATTAAAGCAGCTTGCGGTCTTGCTCTACAATCGCATGGTGCCATGGCGGTTTGGATGGGCAACGAAAGTTTCGTTTTAAAACGTCAGATTGCAGAAATCGGAAGTGGTGCCTTTTCTAAAAGATGGTTTTCTCTAAAAGGTCGCAAAGAGTATCCTTCCGACGACATTTTTTATAGGCAAATTTGCTTAATGTTTTGTGACGAATTATTTGAAGACTCCTTTCTACATAAGTAATTTTTTATAGCCAGATATGTTTAATGCAAGTACAAAAGTTGATATGGTAACGAATGCAGAGGTTCTCCTCCTACTATCGAAAAGTAATACATTTGAAAATATATATTTATTTTTTTACATTTATGCACTTTTAAGTACAATTTTTTCGGAAAATTTAAAAACATGATTTGCATCCCTGCTTTCTACAATGGAAATGAATACCAGACAAAGAAAAGCTGTTAATAGAAAATCTTTAGGAAGTGATTAAAAAACTCTGGAAAATCATGTCCTTTCGCTGCGAATTTCTCTCAAGGCCGTTTTTATTAAAGAATGAGACTAGTGTTTTGCTTTAGTAGTTATTTCTAAAATCCAATAGAGTTTTTAGTGAATATTCGCCAGACTTTTGTACAATGTTGGATTTGAAAAGAAAATGAGTTAGCAATACTTCTGAGTATCTAGCTTTCTATCCTCCTTAATGAAACATTTTTTTAAATACATATTTCGCCTCTAAATGTCCAAGCTTTCAAGCATAGCAAAAAAAAATATTCAAAATGCTTGGGATGGTCTGCTTAGTTTGTTTTACTTTCGACCGAATGGCCTCAGTTTTATTTAATTGGAAATGCTAATTTCAAATTAAATTTGACGGGTTTTCATTGATTTTGCGCTATTGTTTGTACATCATCATTAAAGAATGTACTCTGCACTTAAACAAATTTCTGAAATGATTTTTTCTTTTTAATTCCTTTATTTTGCTTAATGTTTGTTTCTTTCCATAAAAATGCGTTGAGAGTGGTGGAAATTTGCAATTATTTGACTTGCTGAAGCTTTGTTCTCTGCTTGCTGGCTCAGCATTTGCTAAACTGCAATAAGAAGCATAAACAAAATATTAACTGCTGCTTTTTATGAGGAATACAAAAATATATTAAAATGCCTAACACAATTTTTCGGCAGAACTATTATTTAGAAAGTCAATGCTTCAACTTTATTTTTATCTTGTTTAAAAGGTTCCAATAAAAAAGTTTCAAAACCTAGAACACATTTAATAACTTCAAGGTCGGCATCTTATTCGATGAAAAAAAAAATTATATAATTATGGTGCACTATGCAGCCCCAAAACGATCCGCTTTAATGAATTAAAAAGTATTATTTAGAGAAACTCCCTTTCAGTTTAAAACCGTTTTAAAACATTCAAAAATAACAAAAAAAAACATCGATTTGCGAAAAAATATTAATAAGTACGTCTGTATGCGTACATGTAAACCAATTTGCATTTATATCCATAAATATCTTGCAAAAAACTTGTGCAAAAATACTTCCACGCTCACTCATGGCGTTCAATATGGCCGCAACAAAGGCACGCCACAACAGATTGCAATTTACGTTTAAACTTGCTTATGCGAATTTTGTTTTGTTTACATTTTCATATATCCATATTTGTATACTATATAGAATTAACATATGATTGGTGCGTACATATGTATGTACGTATGTTTTCTTATACGTATGTATCGATTTGAATGCGAAAATCCATATCCAATCTATGCTCAATTAGGGTACTCACAGTTCTATATTATCTACTGTGTTAATTTTGCCACCTGGTAACTTTAAAACATTTTACCATGTGGTAACTTTGTTTGTTGTTGATTCCCATACTAATTAGAGATAACACTTTTGGGCAAAATTGCTAGACTTTGTCTCATGTTTATGTTCTGTGTTAAACTGGCATCTATCGCTGCTTGTACATACATACATACATGAATTTCGCTTTGGGCGCAGCGCTGCTTGGACATAAGTTTCTCTTTGCGCCTGCCTGGAGCTGGCAAAGGTTATTTTTTTTTTATTTTTGCGCTGTGCTAGCTGAGTATAAAAAAGAGAAGAGAGAATAGAGAGAAATATGTATGTGGTTTGTTGATGCTCTCTAAACACAAACGCGTGAAAGGCAAACGGTCTAGCAATGCGTGGTATTGTTGATCAACTTAATACTTTATTTAAACATAAGGGTTGCTCACAGTTCGAGTGTGTTATCTTGTTAAAGTTGCCACCTTTTAACGTTAGAAGTAAACTGTGAGTACCCTAATTGATTCATTTTATTCCTTCAGTCCAAACGAACGATTGCTCAATTCACCTTTCCTCTAATTTCCATTTAATTCTCTTCGTTGCAATACAATGACTCGCGTTGGCTCTGAGATATAAATTGGATTATTTTATCAGTATTTACCTTTATTTATTTTATGCAGTTGTTTTTGCGTTCTTATTTATTCAGCCGAATTTATTTTATAAATAACAGAAACATTTGTGGAAGTAGCTCAGAAAATGCATATAAGAGCTGAAAGATAATTTATGCAAATTACGAAAGAAATGCAAAGTTGAGTGAAGTGATATAAAGGAGTCATGTTTTTATTTTCTTTGCCAACCGCCATAGACGTGTAATATCGCAGGCGTGCCAACCGTCAAACCGTCTTCAATTCTCATATAAAAATTTAAGATTATCGTTAATTTCTTCATGATCCAATGATCGAATTTGAACCAAATTAGAATCGGACCTTTCCTTTAACAAAAGAATTCTAGAAATCGATTAACGCGGCCCAAGGTTTGCGGTAACATAAATAAAAAAACAATAAAATAAAAAATATTCCGACGAAATGATACCTTCTCCTTTTTGTGAAGTCGGTTAAAAAATAGGTCGGAGAAGTCACCCCTTTATGTAGCCGTTATGCGAACTCTCAGTCTGATCACTTTGATATTGGCCATCAAGATAAGCCAAGTCTTTTGGCATCAACATGTAAATTTCGCCAGGACAAATAGCTCCCCTTCCCTATGGCTACCTACCTATACTTCAAAACTACAAAAAAAAGGTATTGGTATTGTGGCCAATAGACGTTCGGCTTTACACACAGAAGGATACAAAATCAATACCTATGCACCTCTGCGAGTCTGACGAGGCTGCAACAAAACTTTCTCGGGCTGGCTTTTAGGTGCTCCCTCACTTCTGCTTATGTTGGTTAGCCAGTTGGCCAAATCGGCAATTTAAAATTACTTATACGAGAACCCATGTGATCGCTCACGCTTCTTTTCTAAAAATAAACGACTAAAATAAAGTTATTTTAATTTTTCGCCAGTAAGCAATTACTAAATGTTATCGCTGTTGAAATAGCTTCATATACATATATGTACATAGCCTAGATAACAATGGCATTTCTGTCTAAATTACTTAGGTTTCTAGTAATCAACTAAACAATTTCGTTTAATGAAGAATACAGTCTAATTTTAACCACAAAATATTTTCTCTCACACAAAATGCGCCTAACAAAAGTAATTACATATTAAAAGAGTACAATCCCTCAACTACTTCAAGGTGCCTGATACTGGCTGGCAAACCAACTTAAAACACTTTCATTTTAAGCTTGCCCAACTGTGGAATCGGCAAAAGTCATTGGGCAAGTATGCATGTGCTAAACAAAGGCAGTTAGTGAGTCAGTGGTTGATAGAAATCAGTCAATCAGCAGAATGCGATGAACTCGTGCGGAATATGGAATTTCAGAGTTTCTGGGTCAAACAACAGCAGCAAAGCGCGTCGCGTTTATACACAGTCGACGACGTTCACTTGCGTGATCACGATTAACGGCAAGTTTTAATAAACACAATGGGGAATGAAGAATAAAAGATTACAAATAGTAAATACTAAGTAACTCAAGTAAGTAGAGAATGCAATTAAGCAGTTACACTGGAAAGCAATAACGAATGATGAAAAATAATGCGATTTGAAATCGCTTCAGTTCAAGAATGAAAAGCAAAACAAACTAGCGCAAAAATTATCAACAAACGACAACAAAGAGTGCGCACTGTGCTAGCAAACAACTATTTGTAATCTGGTGGATTACACTGAATCATTTCTATTTAGAAATGAGTGTTGTCGGCAGCATCAAGTAATTTAATATTGGTTGGTAATCGATTTTCTAATGAAAAAAAAATCCACTGAAGCGTAACAAATGAAACGCGATCGAAAGCGGGTCGAGAAAATTGGAAAATAAAATTAATTTTATGATGCAGGAAGTTGGAATTTGTTTAGATAAAATACATCACGTCAATAAAGGCGATGCCAAGCCAAATGATATGCTTTTGGCCGAGAACTGTCACATCCGAAGATTCACCAAAATTATCACATCAGATAAATGCAAACAAAAAGAAATCATATCTAGTAAATCACATCATATCACATAAAGTCAAATGAAATGACACACCGGCTCAAAACAAATTAAATCACATCACATGATAACAAATAAAATGAAATCACGTAAGCTCAAATCATAGCAAATGAAAGATCATATCGCACACCGTCTTCAAAAGAGTCACAACTCAAAATAATACGTTCGTCAGAAAATGTGAAAAACTATTTCGTAGCACATGCTAATCATATGGGCAAGGGCGACTTTACCTTAGGTTTTTTTTTTAACAAATTATAACAAAAATTTGCTCCAGCTTTTGATGAAAGGTAAATAAAAGCTCTGTGTATATTTTTAGCGTATAATTTCAAAAATGCCAAATTTTGAGTTGTGGCTCTTTTGAAGACGGTGTGCGTTATCGTCAAACGAGTTAATATCACATCATACAAATTCATATCACATGCAGAAAAATGAAATGAGATCACATCAGATCCAGTAAAATCAAATCACGTGAAGTAAAATCACATAAATTAAAGCAAAATCACATAGTATCAAGGGAAATAGCATAACATGACATCAAACGAAATTGAGCAAGACAAATCAAATCACGAGAAGTCAAAAGACATGAAATCACAGATCAAATAACATCCCATGAAGTCAAAAGAAACGAAAAGAAGAAGAAGAAAGAACGAAATCACGTAATATCACGTCAAATCACATCACATGAAGTCAAGTTAAATTAAATCACATCATATGCAGGGAAATCACATCGATTCGAAGAGCAAATCATTCAAATTCGGATACTTGGCACTACGAATTTGTATTAGTACGTGTCGCCTTTGAGTTTCGAATCGCAATACAGAGTAGACTCCCAGATCAAAGCAATCACTTGAAGTCAGATGCTATGAAATCACATGATTACATAAAATCACATTATTTGAAATGACACGAAGTCTGTAAAATGAGATTATTTTGGTTCAAATCGAATCGAAACATAGCAAATCGAATCAATTAATAAATCTAAAAAAAAGAAATGAATTTTTTGAAGTCAAATCCGGAAAATGAAATCAAATAAATTAAATGTAGACATCTAAGTATGTATGTATATACAGAGAGCGTCAAAAATAAGTATACCCTGAGGTTTTGGCGATTTTATTTATTTATATTTTCCATACCAAATTTTTCTTTTCTTTATAAAAATATAGTTCATTCAACAGCAAAAACAGCAACTCGGGAAAAATGCAAGAAATTTTCATAGAAATTTTGCATTTTTCTATTCGATTTCTTAGGAAAATTTTGAGTATGCACTTTTGTGGTGCATTAAATTTTAGTGTAATAAAAAGCAAGTTTTAAGTCGATAAGTTGATGATAATTTCCTTGCCACCTGTTTAAAAAGTTAAATTACTGGGATTGATAAAATTACGCAATACGGATGTCAAATGGCAAATGGTTTAAGGGTTTTTAACAAATATCTTTTGAAGAAGGTTGCAACCTGTTTGAAAAATTAAACCCATTAACTTGATTAGATAAAAAAAAATATTACAACATGGGTGTCAAACGAAATAGATTTAAGAAAGCTTTTAGAATGTGTAAGAAATTCCGTTTGTATGGGAGGTGCCATGCCATCTTTTTCAATAACTCCCATTTTTCTCTATGAGTTTGGCGTTGATATTATATGTATATATCTCTACTAAGTAGGTGCATTCTACCATCAATACTTCCAAAAGTATGTTGTGTGAAAACTAGTTTGTATGTATGTATGTATGTATCGAAATTAGACTGCTTTTACACAGTTCAAGTATTGAGTTCAATTCTGCTCGCCTGTGGAAGAGAGGGGGTGAGAAGAAAAGGGACGAGTATACATGCGTCTGTACCGTCAAGTCGTTTCAACTTTCTTGCTTTGCTTTTGGCATTTTCGTTGCTTTCCATTTAAAGAACCAAAAACTTGAATTCAACAGAATTGAAACGTGTAAAAGCAAATAGAAAACGCAAAAGAGAATGAGCAAGAATTGCTTTCAAGTACTTGAAACATGTAAATCGGGTGTTATTTTTCTTCTATTATCATCCTTGGAGGGTCTGGAGTCGATATGTTAAATTCCAAAAACATCGGTGCAGCTGTTCTCGAGTTTTTCGAACAGAAAAAACGGCTTTCTAAACATATATTAGTATAGATAACAAATAAAATAAATTTTTTAAATTAAAAATATCCTATGGAAAAACTAATATGAATAATTTCTTAAATCATTGCGGGCATTCGATATTTTCAAAAAAAGTGAAAGCATTGAAACGTAAACATTTTTTCTTTCATATTTTCAACATAAATGCGTCGGGTCTACGTAACCGGAACGACCCAGCTTTATACATATCTGGCCAAGGACTGTCACTCCAGCAACACTCCCCAAAAACTCTATGGGGAATTTGTTTGCTGTTACAACAACAACAGGGAAAACTAATACATACACACATATCGCTAGCTTAGAGTGAAAAGTTGCTAAGTCCCTATTTGAAAATTGTACAGGAGAGGAAAAAAACTTCTTATAGCCATTTTCTTCAAGTATTTCGCAAAACTTTGAATACAACATTTTGCCTGCTTAAAGCAAAGACAAACTCTGTACGAATCAAAGGGATTCGATCTTTATTCAAAGATTTCGTACTATTTTAGCCTTATCGAATTTTCGGAGCTTTTTTTGGACTTAGCAAATTTTCCTTTCAATCAATATAAACGGGAAAACATGAACAAGGACTTTTACCCTTTTCGAAACGATGCATTTTTAGTTTCTCACGCCTCCTGTATCAAAATATGAGTTTTCATAAAAAGTGGACTTAGCAACTTTTCGCTCTAAGCTAGCGATATGTATATTTACATAATAACACCAAGTCAAATCACATCGAACCAAACGAATTCAATGCAAAATAATACCATGGAGGGCTTCTGCCATGAAACATACAGAAAATATTACCACCCATAAATGGTTCATTTCCAATTACAATTTTAAATCAAAAGAAAGACTGAACACGTTTCGAAATCTACTGAGGCCCATGTAGAAATCAATATAAATTGCAGCAATCTTGAGAAATTAAAATCAAAAAAACGCGCATACGAAGGAAGTAAGCAATGCAATAACAAAACCATAATTAATAATTTACATATACATACTTTTACCTACTTCACCAATTTGTATGCATTGACGGTATGTGTTTAGTTACATGCAACACGAAGCCTTACGATGGCATTAAGCGAATGCTAAATAGTCACAAGTGCATTAATAGTGATTGCAGTAAAACGAAAACGAAAAAAAATCATAAATTTGAAAAAGTGAATTTTGTTTTTTTCTACAATTATTTTCACTTACACTTTGATTCCGATAGCGAATACTGTTACTCGAAACTATAAAAAAGATAACAAACAGCGTAAAAAATTCTACACATGCAAGAGGTAATGGGAGAAAAATGAAAGTGGCTTTTTGCATTCATATACGAAAGGAGAATTCACTTTTTGTGTATAACTTAATTATGAATTATGAATACATACACTCAGTGTTGGTATGCAATAATTTTTATTTTTTCCGCTAATTTTTTATAAAAATCCAACTAATATTACAACATAAAACATAAAAATATAATTGCTAAACTTTGTGCAAAACTCATGAAAATTTCATATATTTTCATACAAATTTTCAAATTTTTAATCATTTTTTGAGAATTATTTATATAAAAAATTCAACTTTGAAGTTGCTAAAAAAACGCGTTGATTTTTGAGAATTTTTCTGTTGAAGATGTTTCGAATTTTTTCCTTAAAAAGTATTTTCGAATTTTTTTTTTAAGAAAAAAATATGAAAAAAGGAGTCTTAGCTTCTTCAGACTAGCATTACATTATACTAAAATTTAATGGGCTACAAAACTGCATACTCAGAGAGGTTGTAAAAATCTGATAAAAAAGTGGAAAATTTATTGAATTTTCCTTAGTTTTGCACAAAGTTTAGAAATCATATTTTTTACATTTTTCTTGTATAGTATGAACCATAATTTTTTATAAAAAATTAGCGGAAAAAATTCAAATAAAAATTGTTGCATATGTAGTGTTGTGAAAAATTCTCTGTGCCAATAGTTTTTGCGGTGAGGTTGCATATGTATGTACATGAATAAGAAAGATGTCGAAAATCATCGGCTGATATTTAGATACATAAGTGGAGAAGGATACAGAAAAATATAGTAAAGTCACATTCAACTAAACTTATATATATTAATGACCATAGCTCAGTTTAGTTTAAATATTTCTTTAGTTTTCCAACTGAACAAGTACAGACTTATGGAATGTAATGGTTTTATGACATGGACGAGAAAATATGCCAAGATCGTTTTTGGAAGTACNATAGAAAGCGCACCCAAAACAATGGACAAAAATCGAGTTATTTGAGTTCAGCAACCCCGTGGTTGATGGTAGGCGAATTAAAAACTTCGGTTAAAGTTTGTGAGCATACACAGGAAAAAATCAAATTTTGCAATAAACCAAACATAAGAAATACAATTAATCATAAAAAAAGAAAAAATAACAGAATGCAGTAAAATAATTCGAAGTGACAACGGTGCCAAATAATGTCAACAACCCAAAGAAGTGACATAGTACTTCGCACCACAGCAAACAACAAGTAGTTTTCGGCGCTTTTTAATTGCATCAGCTGGCAAAGAGGATGGACGATCGCCAGCCAACACATTACAATTAACACGGCTATACCGGTTTGCGAACTCGCGCGTCTATCGCACATCGCATCCTCTGCCACTTTTACGTACGCCTAGTTCGACAAACATTAAATAAAAAATACAAATCAAGTTTGTCAAAATAAAAGCAAAGAAACACTTGGAGCTTGTTACAGTTTCTTTATAGATGGCTACATATTTATTCGTACACCAGCAAATGACGTATCCACAACTGCGACGAATAAAAACGTGTGGCTGTTAAAAAGTTATTCGTAGTCGCTGGTAGGGAAATTGGCGCGATTGTACAAAAAGAGAAAGGCATTTACCACATCTTCGGTTACCAGCAATTTAAGCGGCACATTGGCTGGTTGGCTGCTTGGTTAACAAAGGAAAGGCGCATGCAATGAAGCGTTCAAAGAAATAAAAAATAACCAATACAAAATATAAACACTTTGAACAGAGTTTTCGAGTTTTCTTTTTAAAGCGTAGATCATGAAAACTTGGAGGTTCACCAAGGCAAGACGGGTTGCTCAAAGTCGTGGTTATATGTAGCTATCCACAGGTGATGACGTTGCCAGCGATTTGGGCAAAGTGATGGCAACTTAGTAAATATTGCGAAAATACATATGTACAAAAAATAGCAGAAGCCTTAGCGATTGGTAAACATGTGCTTAGTTGATTTCTACAGAAATACATAGCCTGACACATTTTTTTTTTTTTTAACTAAGAAACGGCTGATAAACAAGAACCTGTGAAGATTAAAAGCTTTAGAAAAGGGTATGTACGGACATATCTGTGCCCGTCAATTAAAGTAGCTGAAGTGACTTTAGAAGGTTTGACTCCGAATAAAAAAATACCTAATACTACCTAGACAGCCACTTATACAGTGACTCAAACAAATGACCACATGTTGATTTTTTTTTAAATATTCCTAATGTTTTTTTTGAACTGATTTCACAAAAAGGAGGTTATCATTTCGTCGGAATATATTTAATTTTGACACGTTTTTCCATATAAGCATGAATTTTTTTTGTAAATTGCACTTGTTATATAAAACTCACACAAAAGCAGTCTAAAAAAACAAACAAACAAAAAATCTCAAAAATCAACGCAATTTTTTTGCCGATTGAAACTAGCATTTCATTGGACTAAAATTGTATGGGATATAAAACTAAACGTTGAAGTCTTGACGAAAAATTTTGAATTTTCCTAAATTTTGTACAAAATTTGAAACTGTGATTTAGGAAGGTATTTTTATAGAAAAAAAAGAAAACTTTGGCTCGAAAAACAAAAGATACGTTTATAAAAAAAAAAATAACAAGTGGTCATTTGTTTGTGTCACTGTATGTATTAGGTCTAAACTTCCCAAGACTGGCAAAGATCTATCTGTCCTTTTGTATACCAACTGTATGAATTGATCTAACTTTGATTGCGTTTTCTCACAAAATTTTAATTTTGATATAATTCTGTATATTATTAACCGTGCGATATATATTAATCCCGAATTAGATTTACTAATTTCGTTATAAATATTAGGATTTCATAAGCATTTCTGACGCCGCAAATTTACACAATCTTAAGCCGAATTTTTCATTAATCAACGAAGCCATAAGGGAGTGAGGATTTCAGCTTTGTTCAGTGAAATTAAAACCATAAACTGTTAACACACTCCCTTTTTCGGTTTATAAGATGTTTTCCAAGCTTCAGGTAATAAACTTGTCAATATCGGTAGTACGCTGCCAGATACTACATCTAAAGGGCTCTATTTCCAAAGGATTCCCAGAGCTGCCAAAGTGTGTATATAACAGCAAAACTCCAAGAAGCTTAAGAGGATGCTACTGAAGTGATAAAGAGCCTGTCAGAAGTGGCAATGCAATATATTTCGAAAAGGCTGTCAAATTGAGAAATTTTTAGAAAGCAGTTTCATGAGCATGTAAAGTGTCTTTTGAAAGAGGTCTTTTATTTCAGAGAGCCGAATTGCCTTTTGCTAGTGCAGTACGAGCAAGTTGAAATATATTTCCGAAAACGATTTGCCGAAATGCGACTGAAAGGTCTTTCTGGCTGTTCACACATCGGTATAAAATTTCTGTTTCGCAATTTGACAGCGATTTGCGTGGAAAAGTTGGAAATATTGCCACGTCTGAAACGCTCTTATGTTATTACGTTCAGTAAAAACGAAACACAATTAAGATATCGCTGATTTACTAAAAGACTGCGATAATTCAAGACGGCATTATTCAGGAGACGTGTTTAAAAGTTTTCAAATAGCTTACCAAGTCTTCATGCGCCGAGACTACACAACACACATAACGAATAATTCCGCATCATTTTCTCGAAAATTCCGTTTTTCGAGTTATGCCAGTCTTTTGGTGATTATCGATATGAAAATTGAACTGTGCAATTACCACAAACGATTCCTATTGCCAGTTACCCACCTTTTACTAGTTAGAAATCTTATTAGTGCCAATAATTCACACCAACTTGGCAGCTCATGTGAAACATGCAAACATTCCAATAAGACCATGCTAAACCTTCATTTCTCATTTCTAGTACGAATAAGTGGAAGACACGCAACCAACTGTTGCGTCTAATTAGATCTCCACAAGTATGAAGCACGCAAAATTTCACCCCAATTCACGCGCCATGTAAATAGATGATTACTACAAGTACACTACTTTATATTTACCTTTGGAATATGCAAATTTTATCTCTTTTAATAATATTTATTATGTGCGCCACAATCACAAGCGCTATTTTGTTGTTTTTCCGCTGCTATTTCATGGGCAAACGAGTTGCCAACTCGGAAATCCCACAACGCGTAATCTTTGTAGAAGAATGCCAACAAAACAATTGTTTTTGTTATCACTCGAACGCAAGTTATTTATAGCAAATTTAAATAATTAATTTTGTCTCATGGAAATATCACTTTTCCACGCTATTGGTAAAGTTAAGTTCGCACTTTATATGCGAGCATACAAGCATCCACGCGAACAAATCAAACAAAACGGCAACAAATTGCACGCAAAATCGATCAGACGAGAAAGTCCCGTAACCTGATTTTTCGCAATCACTGACCCAATCGATTAGATGTATTATGGAAAAATGATTGTATTTTCGGCTGGTTATTCTGCGGCCACACCGCTAACAACAAAACACAATAAACTATGTGTTTCTTGAAAAATTCACGCTCCTATTTTGATGTTTTACAATATTCGTATTGGCAAAATAGAATAGGCATGCGCGTACCGACGAGCGAGCAAATTGAAGCGAACGAAACGAAGGCAAAAAGCAAACAGATGAAAGCTTCAATTTAGAGCTGTCAAACTATCGATGGCACTATCGATACTATCGATGGTTTCACTTTTTTTTAACTATCGGTTGATAGTCGGGACTATCGACTAACGGTTGCATTTTTCAATGGGCACGTTCAGAAAGTGCAAAATTTCAGTAACAATTGCCCTTCTGAACGCGTTGTTTTGTACTTCTGATCAGCTGTACAGTTGCGTGTTAGATGATCGTAATATTTTTCTGATCATTTGAGACAACATGTTGTGTGTTTGGAATTTGNTTCAATGGGCACGTTCAGAAAGTGCAAAATTTCAGTAACAATTGCGATTACACCTTCTGAACGCGTTGTTTTGTACTTCTGATCAGCTGTACAGTTGCGTGTTAGATGATCGTAATATTTTTCTGATCATTTGAGACAACATGTTGTGTGTTTGGAATTTGTCAACTAATGTATGAAGCCCTTCATAATACACATTACAATTACTAATTTTTTAGCAACGATTGTGCTCAACTGCTGCGCCTTCTGAACATACTCAATCACAAAATTCTTGGATGTAGACATTTCGAGAAAGTAATTTTTATTAGTTCTTGAAAAGCGGTGTTATGCTTCTGCAGGTGTGGATTTTGAAAGTAAGTAATAATTCTCAAACGAAAGGAATAATTTACAATCCAATTCCGTTTAATAGGCCCATTCTTTTGCAACCGACCTACAAAAGAACACTCGCTTAAATGACGAAATACATGGAAAGCAGCAACACAAACTCGGCTATTTATCATACACGGCCTGAAGAGTGTTGTTAAGTAAAAAAAACTGCTCTGTTTGTTCTGAATTGTTAATGAGAAAGTAGAGAAGGAAATTTTTGTTTCCATATATACATGATATATAATTTAAAGAAGTAGATATATATATTACGAAACACCTCGCATAATAATTAAATTCTATAGTTTTTCGTGTCTAAATCCCGTTGAACTAATCACATGTTTCTTGCCAGCTACCAGCAGGGTTGCTTAAGTTGCTAAAAGAAAATTTTACCCGAGTTTAGCGTTTTTTGTCGCTCGCTTACAAAGAAATGCAGCTAATATAATAATATTAAAAAGTTTTTATGAAAAATTATTATGGAAAAAACAAACAAATGGTTGAAGTTTTAGCTGCCATTTCGGAATTCACCACAGATGTGTATTAACAAAAGTTTTTGGGTTGTCGAGTGATCTTTTAAGAACTGCTTGAACGATTTCGATAACTCATTTTTATACCCGAGCGCACTTGTGCACAAGGGTATATTAATTTTGTTCACATAACGGTTGTTTGTAACAGCCAAAACGAATCGAGATAGATATAGACAAATGTATACATAAATGATCAGGATGAAAAAAGAAATCGATTAAGCCATGTCTGTCTGTCCGTCCGTCTGTCCGTCTGTCCGTCTGTCCGTCTGTCCGTGTACACGATAACTCGAGCAAAAATTGAGATATCTCAACGAAATTTGGTATGTAGGTTTCCCTTAATCCAAGGTAGGTTGGTATTGAAAATGGGCGAAATCGGACTTTAACCACGCCCACTTCCCATATAACGGTAATTTCCAGAAATACGAAAACTGCGATATTTTAGTAACTACTGAAGATTATTCACTCAAAATTGATATTTACAATAATTTTTAGACGAAAAATAAGAATATTATAAATTTTTGGAAAATGGGCGTAGCCACGCCCACTTATGGTTACATGTGTATATCTTGGTAACCGCTGCACCAATTTCTTCCAAACTTGGCACAGTTGTTGGCCTTGGTACAGCATAAAAAATCGCCGAAACTTTTTAAAATCGGACAATAACCACGCCCACATCCCATATAACGGTAATTTAGAGAAATACAAAATCTTCGATAAATCAGTAAATATTGAAGCTAATTTATTCAAAATTGATGCTTGCAACAATTCTTTACCAAGAAATACGTTTATGGTAAAATTTTGGAAAATGGGCGTGGCACCGCCCACTTATGATCACATATATGTATAGCGGTAACCGTGTACCAAACTCGGTGTGGTTATTGTACTTGCCACACAGAAGCAAAACGTTGAAAATTATTGAAATCGGACTAAAATAATGGCCGCTTCTCATATAACGGTAAATTTCAGAAATGCTTGAAACTTCAATATTTCGAAATTGAAGGACGCCAATTTATTCAAAATTGATACACCCTGGCTTACCATCTAGCGGAAGGTTGCGGAAAGGTGAAAAAACATATTTAATACTTGCGCCGGGTATTTAATGTTCGGCTCCGCCCGAACTTAGACTTTCTTACTTGTTTTTTTTTAGTATTTCGCAGAATGACACTAGTGATATTTGGAGTTCTCACTCACAGAAGTGTACAAAGGAAACATCGATAGTGGTCATCAACGATCGATGTTTAACAAGAACGCAAAAACATCGATGCATCGATAGTAAAGTGAAAGGGTAAACGGAAAAAGCACAGAGTTGCAAGACAATATACAGATCGTCACCTGAAATGCAAAAAGACGTAACAAGCATTATCGCTGAACTTCAAAAAGTCATAACCAGGGAACGGATTTCATGGAAATTGCCTTTTTTTCTGCTAAAGAGATAGAGTATATTCGATTAAGAATGTCCACGATTTAGCTTTCTCTGATGCCATATATACACATTTGATGTTGCCTTTTATTGCCTTTTTTAAGATATTTGCCTTCTTTTTGCCTTTTTTAAGATATCTGCCCTTTTTGCCTTTTCTACCTTTAAAAAAGTGATTATAGCATTTACAGTTTTTTTTTAAGATTAAAAAATATACACTTATAGAAGCGCAAGGACCTCTTGCCAAATTGGAGTTGGAAAAATTCAAAGCCGTTTTCTCAGCTAACGTAGGCTTGGAGACAATAAGGGGTGTGGATAAAATTGTAAAGGGCGAGGAAACGCCCTTATTCCTGATAATATGAAGGTTTCAAACGTTCCACATTTTAAATGGGCTCCACTTGTATCAACTTACGTCGAGCGCACATTTAGTACATTCAAGGCTTTTCTTCGCGAAAATCGAAGGAAAATGCTGCCAGAAAACTTCAAAATGTATCTTGTGGTTCAATGTTACTACAACTATATAGATTAAAGTTTTATGAGTTAGAAACTCGAACGGATAAAAATACAAGTTTTTCATATAGGCATTCCGGATAATCCCATTTCACAGCCGGAATAAACAGAATGAGTTTGAAATATACGTTGAAATATCATCAGGAACGATCTAAAGAATAAGTAAACAAAAAAGTTTATTTCCAAACGTTCAGAATGTATAAAGAAATGCAGCCATAATGAAACTATTTCATAGTTTTTCTCTTTTTACTTGTAATATAAACATTTTTAAAATAAATGTATTTTTTGATTGTTCTTCGTATTTTTTTTTTTTTTTTTTTTAGTGCCTATTTTGTTTTGTCCTTTTTTGCAATCCCTTGTGCCTTTTCCTGCCTTTTTCGCTATTTTTTTTGCCTTTTTTATAGGTTTTTAGGTCCTAAAAATCCGTTCCCTGGTCATAACCAATAAAAATTCCAATATTCACTTTTTGATTTATATGATGGATTTCATGGAATTACAACTCCCAACATCATTTTAGGAAAAAATATAAAAATCTTAGTTACGTCTTTTTGCATTTCAGGTGAAATGTGGCGGAGAATCAATGCATATTAAACATTACCAACATTAAATTTAATTAAATCGATTTGCCTTGTGGAGAATTAAGTATGTTGAAATTTGTCGATATTACTATCAATTACAATTAAAGAAAGTAAATAAAACTATTTATTTTATGAAAATAAACCAAGAAACGCATCACAAAGCATGACAAGAAAAAAAGAAATACATACCGCCAGTGAGGCGCCTGGCACCGTGTACATGACTGCGAGCACTAGCTATACAAATGAATTGGCAATATATGCGCTAGAAAGGGTACACACACGCTTTACCCAGCTTCAAGTTCAGCGAATTTTCTAGTTGCACCAAAAAATATGCAACGCTTTTTTTTCTTCTTCAGATATGTATGCACTTCAAACAATGCAGCTGCTTTTGACGGCATAGAAAACACTTGAGCTCATTGAATTCCTCGTTGTTTATTGTATTACTCTGTTGTCTGCATATAAAATTTATTATGTTTTCACTTAACTAAATGTGTATACAGTTTTCTTTATCGGCCAGAACACTCATCTTTACGCACAACTACCTCTGCTTTTGCGGAAGTACACAGCACTACTGTCAAACAGCAGGCATACCAGTGCGGAAGTAGGGAGATTTCTGAAATCAACCGAATGTGAGCAATGTGTGTGTTCAGTGAGCGTCGGCCGGAAAGTTGGCTGCTTTTCGTCAATCAATTTCCGGCAGTGCATTTGGTCTGATCCCTAACCGATACCAGTTTCCGGTAGTATATTTGGTCCTTAACCGATTCGGATAGTGCATTTGGTCCCAACCGCTAACCGCTAAGGGCGATGTTTCGCAGACGATCATGAAAAATCAGTTTAAATTGTGTTAATTTACAATTTGTGAGTGATTTTTGAGTTGAAGACTGCGTAAAAACTAATAAAATGAAGTGCTGTGTGTTAAATTGCGACAGCCATCAAAATGCAAGATGCGTAGGTGCAAGTGTAGCGCTGGGACGAATCGCTGCATTTTGTGTACATAGGGCACGGCAAACCCGTTCGCTATGTTTGAGTTCCGGTCGCTTAAAGAAGAATTTTGCATGTGAAAGCACCAACAAAGTTAGCTAGCACGGATAGACGATAGCGAGTTTGGTTACACCTCATTGAGTTCGTTCGTTTCTCCACTAGCCAATTGTTGGCGATTCGATGACGGCTTGTGTATTAATTCTTGGAAAATTTAATTAAACTACAAATTAATTGTAACAGTCCTGCTTTGTAATCGCATTTGTTGCCTGTCTCTTGCTTCGCAAACAATTAAAATAGAAAAAAATTTCCTCCAAAAAACAAAAAAAAACACCGGTTGACATTTTTAAATAAAATCATTTTTTTGTTTTCAATCAATTTATTTATGTTTTTGTGAAAAAATAGTAAGTCTAAAAAAATGACGATATGCAGGCGTCAACCGTTACTATATTATCTGCTGCTTATCATATTATTGCAATGGTCCACCAAAATCGGCGAGGGTTCAGTACTCTACAACAGCAACAACAACTACGACGATGCTTTCTATCAAGACATGAACTACTACGATACAATTGCTAATGCAGCAAATGACGTAGGCACCGCCGATACCGATCAAGCACTACTACAACAGGGCCCAATCGACGACGTGCCCCTTGAGGGTGAGCAAGATGAATTACTGCAACAACAACTGGACAGTCAACCAGCCGCTGCGGAGGGAGCAGAAGATGCAAGCGAACAAGAAAAGTTCACCGGAATAGGCAAGTCAGAAGAATTGGATGTGACGAACGAAGAGGCAACGCATAGAAAGCGCGAGGCAAGTGAGGGCCACAATGCGCAACACCAAGATCAGGAGCAGAAGGCTGCCTACACTTGCCACCCGCAGACGCCCGAGCAACAAGCGCGTTTGGATGCGGCAGTGAAGGACACTAAGGACACAATAGAACATGTAACCACTTTGATAAAACGCATGCGCGAGCATGCAGTAGCTATTGTGAAGGAGATTAATGAATTGGAAGGCGACTTTCTGGGCTCTTGTCAAGACGAACGTCCCAAGCCTAATTGCCCAAGGAGACCGCCTACTACTGGTAAGGGTAGTTGTAGAGCGCCCTTTGGCCTTAGGCAGGAAGATGAATTCGGTGGTTTGAAGCGCATTGACACCGAAGCAGAAAACAATAATCAAAATAAAGGGATTTATTTGAGTAGCAATCAAAATCGCAACAACGAAAACCCCAATAATCCTGCTTCGCTACAACGTGGCGAAAATGGCAGCAACAATAACAGCGACGAAGGTGGCGGCAACACTCAAAACGCCAATACGAATACAAATGCAAAACCGAATTCCAATTCCAAAGGTGCACCCACCAAGCCACGCATACTTATCAACGAATTCGGTATGCCGATCAAAACCGATACCTCCGACCTGCCAGCCAATGAATTCATAGAACAGGCGCAATATGCCGTGCACGCATGGAAGAACCAAATCGAGGAGTGCAAACGGCTGCTCGACGAAGCAATATTGCATGCGGCACAGCCACAGTCTACCGATAGCGGTGATAACCCAAGCACCAGCGTGCAGCATATTATAAAAATTGTTAAGCAACCTGAAGAGACTGACTCATTCCGCGTAGATGATGCGGCACCAGCGGCCGCGGCATCGATCACGCCTGTACGTAGTCCTAAAGAAGCTAGTAGTAGCCACGCTAGCGTTAATAATAATAACAACAAAAGTGCTGATGATAATGCAGCTGCACTGAAAGCTAGAAATAACCTAATTTCTACGCTTAAAATGAGCAACAAAAACGATGATAAACTTGCGGTTTCCAGTGCCGGTGCGAAGTCGGTGCATGGCGACAATAATAATGATGCCGATACCGATATTAACGACAGCACCAACAATAAACGCAATGAGGATTCGAAAAAGTGTCGCAGTGGCGATGAAGAGAAGAAGCAAAGGGGTATACCACCGCTGCTGAGTGTATTGCAGGGTATGGGATTTTAGTTGAGGATCTATGCATGTGTGCTTTATATTTTATATTTTATTTTTCTTAAATTTTTGTTATGTATTTTAGATGTATGTACGTGTTGCGTGATCTAACGTGTTTATTTTCGATGCTCAAACATTATTTAAACAAATATGTTTTATTCTTAATAAACTGAGAGATTTCAACTAACTGAAAAATATTAAATTTATTTTACTCCTACTATTCGAGTCTACTCCTACAACTTAATGGGATTTTCAGTATTCCAAACCCTCGTTTAGAGCCACCCTGTAGTCAATCACGACGAGAGCGTCAATCGAGCGCCATCAGAGAAAGGGAAAGAGAAGAAAATAAAAGGACAAAGACGTAATTGCGACATATGGCATATTCAACATGGCGAGAATAAAGTTTGAGAACATTCTCAGTTGCATAGTTCCAGAGGATTTATAATTGACGATAAGATCGTATGCCAAGTATCACTTTCACCCGAAAAAGAGCATACGGAATACAACTCTGGATGGAGCCAAACTTCTATGAAAGAAGGTATAATATGGTCAAATGATCTCTATGGGTTCTACGACTCGAACACGGAGAGGCCAACACATTCTCGTCTCCAGAAGACTTGAGAGGAGTTTTAGTTTCTTAATGTGAATTAAGCACATTCATTTCCGAGATTTATGCTTATAAGGACTGTTGTGAAGAGTAGTGGGCATCTCATATTAATTTCTTTCTATCTACTTACTCTATTTCACTGGTTGGTTGGCTGTGCGTGTAGCACTGTAAAGAGTTCACTCGGAAGCCACAAACTCCCATAGAGAACCCAAATGGTTTGCCCATGCACATCCCTCCATGTTTTTAAACCTTTCCCTAAGCTGTCTAGGAAGCTTTCGAAAAAGTGGTCCCGCAGAAGAATTTGAGTTGCTTACTTCGGAGCGCAGGCCACTCGCAAAGGAAGTGTTGGATGGATTCTATCTCATCTTCATTTCTGCAGCTTCCGCATAAATCGTTATACGGGGCTCCGAGCCTGGTGGCCTATGGCCCAGTGCCGCTCCTTACTATTCCTGTGAGAAAAATAAAGTTTGGCTTTGAGAACCTTATCAAACTCCGTCTTCTTCGTTCATCGAGTCGTGGCCAGGGCGAGCGTAATACCATGCAGGTCTGCAGATTTTTCCAGCTGCTGTTGGTGACTACACTGTTCACTTAATCAACTTCTGAAGACGGGAATCGCAGCGGAGTTTTCACGATCTGAATCGCTTCCCCTAATGCTATTTCAAATCCCTTTCAAGCACACAGTAAAGATTGATTATGTGTTGTTGAAGAAGTTGCGTTTAGTAAGGGTTAACCCCGATGATTAATTTCTGTCCACATTGTTGATTACCGATCGTAAAATCTCAATGACAGTCGAAATGAATTTCACTACTACCAGAATGACTAAGCCATCTGCATACATAACGATCTTAGTGCCTTAGGTTGACCACCTTCCCGCGGTGAGAGGACCCAAGTATGGCAGAAAAAGACATAACATACATATAAGGTAATAGACGACCCTTACTGATGTTCGGCCTGGCTGGTGACCCAGATCAATAACGAGCCGAGTCTCTAACGGAGTACTCCGGATACCCAGCGATCTCCGCTTCTATCTAGCCCTACCTGTGCACACGAACCTCTGGTGCGGTCGGACCTCCTTTTTCGGATACTCAAGGGACCAAAATTATGAGTGAAAACTGCTTAAAAAATATCAATAAGGAGTACGGTCCTCCAAAAACCCCCAACAGGGGTAGCTTCGACTTCATTTACAGCCTTGAGCACAGCAGAGGTCAGACCGCCATTGATTGGAGGTAGAGGGATATTTTTGTGTTTCACAATGGACCTGCAGGGTCTAAGTGAGTTGGCCTTTTGGACTGACTGCCCCATTAATCTAACCTGCCCTAGTACCTTTGCAAATAAGGAAGAATTCGTTTAGCATGAAATTCCGTAGCTAGGGAGATAAAATGTGCACCGCGTATATCTGTTTCTGCTTCTGGTACTCAAATATTGTCGATCTAGAGAGTGATTAGTGGATCCAGTTCTACGGCGGCCGTGGAGGAGTGAATGAATACCAAGCGCCTATTCTTTGTGATATGTTACTGATAACCCGAAACTAAAATACACGGTTCATTCATCTACAAGCTCTCGTAGGGCGAGCTTATTACCATTTCTATCTCAATTTCTATTTATATCTTTCCTCATAAGCGCATATGCACTTTAGATTAACAATGCTCTTAAATATATAACCTCAATAAGCAAAATAGGCCAGCTTCTTTGAAATTACACCTATTCATTGCACATGTCCTCCAAGGTAATGTTCGCACGAGTAGCTAAACATTTACATACATATGCATGCATGTGCCTTAAATGTACATATGTAAGATCAGTGGGAAGAAGCCCATTACCGACACGACACGTGGTAATTAAGCTTTAAAATTAACACTTTCAATGCTCGCTTATGTTTATATGTACATGGACATAGTACATATATTAAAATTTCTTTACGACTTGCATGCATTTTGTTAGTGCAGCTGGAATATTGCTAAAGTAACATGTCAGAAATTCGAGAACATTGGATGGGGAGAGGATCCATGTGTGGTGCGCATGACCGCTCAAGGCTTGCCGGATTGAGTGTTAAAGCGCATGGGGGAACAAGTGTTTAAAAAATATTGTTCAAAAAAATATTGTTGAGTTTTATAATAAATTCTGTAAAGCGAAATGGATTTTAACGCTTTTGTAAAAATAATTCTTCTTCATATTTCTATGCCATCAACTAGCGTTTCGTTAATCGTCACAAACTAGCGTATACATTTTGGTTATGCTGCTTACAGGGCAATTCTGGCCATTGTCTTTCAACTCACCACAGTCTTTCGAAAGAAAAAAAATCTTTCGTAAGTTAATTTTCAGTTCTTTCAACTATCTTAAAACCTCTTTACTGCCTTTCGAAAGACCAATTGAAAGATCTGCTCACGAGGAGTTCTCAGCTTTATGCTGTTCGCCTTTTAGCAATAAGTTTTTCACAAATTATATATAAATAAATGAAATAATAATAAAATAAAATAAAATACAATTTAATTAATAAAATCAAAGAAGAACAACAAATCAAAACTAAGCAAATATTTTTTTTAATAAATAAAATTATAATAAAATTGGTCTTCTTAAAACAATGAAATCTCAAAATTAAATGAAAAAAAATCAAAAAAGAAGAAAATAGTAGATAGATACTTAAAAGTTAAATGAAATAAAAAATATATTTTTCTGTTGAAAACACTTACATCTAAAAATTAAAAGAAAATGAAATTAATAAACGAAAAAAAACGAAAATAAAATAGTTCCTAAAAATCAAATCAAATTTAAGAAAATATTTTTTTCTTAACAACAAAATCTAAAAATAAAAAGGAAATTAAACTAAAAATTTTAAAAAAAAATTAACCAAGAAAACAAAAAAGATAAAATAAATGAGAATATTCTCTTTGAAACAATAACAGCTTAACATCAAAAGAAAATTAAATTGAGAGAGATAAAAAATAAAACTAAAAAAGAAAAAAATATATGTATGTAAAATAAGTTTCTAAAAATTAAATCAAAATTATGAAAAATATATTTTTCTTTTTACAACAAAAAAACCTAAAAATTAAAAAAAAAAGTAAATTAATATGAGAAAAACAAATTAAAAAATAAATGCCTAAAGTTAAATGAAATTAAAAATATATTTTTCTTTTCTTAACAATAAAATCTAAAAATTAAAAGAAAATTAAACAATAAAATAATAATAAAATAAACTAATCAGAAATGGAAAAAAGAGAAAATAAGTTCCTAAAAATTAAATGAAAATAAAAAAATATTCTTTCTGAAACAATTAACATTCAACAGCTTAACAATTAAGAAAATTAAATTGAGAAAGATAAAAAATTAAATTAAAAAAGAAAAAAATACAGAAATTAAGTTTCCAAAAATTATATGTAATTAGAAAAACATATTTTTCTTTTTAAAACAATAAAATCTAATAATTAAAAGAAAAGGTAATCTAAAAAAAATATACATATGTTAACTTAATAGAAAAGAAAAATAGAATCCGCTGCTCTTGGATCCGAACTCCGATCTGTCGAATGACACTCCTGTACTTTGCTCACTCGGACATTGCGACTGTTGGAGGGACGCGAGCTAAATGATGTGCAAGTGCTTTCTCTCAAAATAGCTTTTCACCGCGAGTGGTGAATGCGAGAGCTTTTTTAAGACTTTTGTTCTAGAATAACTATTAATAATAAGTCTTACGAAAGACTTTTTACTATCTTAGCCAGAATTGCCCTCTTAGTCCCCGCTAAGTGAGTACATACCCCCACTCATACTGCTACACAGTCATCTGGCAACACTGCTACTGGAAATCCTTGCTGGATTATTATCCTGTCACCAAGAATTTCTGCAAATTAGCTCGGACAAATAATTTCACAATTTCATTTGAGGCGTCGAATTGAACGGTCGACCTGGAAAAAGCACCAAGCAGAGAAGTGCAACACCGAACAATAGTTCCCCCTTCAACCACCGGACGCCACACTCTGGCGGACGAGTCACAAACATTCACAAACGCAGATATAAAAACAAGTGGAACATTGGCTAAGGGTGTCATTACAAATTCACCGTTGGAAGAGTCGATGCAAAAAAATAATTGACATAGAAAAAAACAAAAAAAAAAACTGGATGCAGACTGTGAAGGATAGTGAAAATATAGAAAAACTATTTGGTGTTTTTAAGTTTTGTGAAAATTTTTGTTAGACTTGTATATCGGTTCGGTTAAGCATTTTGTGTGGATTTTCTTAGCTGCGTTGAAGTATTTAAATTTGTGTGTTTTCTACCAGTTTTCCTAATTTCTACGTCAAATGTATAAGGAAATAAATCTTTAACTCAACTAACCGCAGCAAGCGTAAATTATCTTAAATGTTGAAACGCAAACGTTATAAAAAACATAAAAAGTATTAAAAGTTAAGTTCGAAAAAAATAAAAAAAAATAAAAAAAGTGAATATTTAAACAATTTGTTGTGGAAACTTTTGCCATGAACCTCATACCAAATATGAGCGATAAAATGTTTATATTGATTTTATTTTATTATAACGGTTCATATAATTGGAATAAAAAGGTTTAAGAAACTTACAGAAAAAGTGTAGAACATTCAGTAGAAACGCAGAGAAGCCGCAGGAGAAGGATACAAGTGTAGCAGGTTAGTGAAAATTGCTTGCTCTAAATATATGGAAATGCATAGAAAAATCGGTGAAAATTTTGATTTTCTATATTAGTAAAATTTCTTCATAAGGGTGGGGCGAATTCCTACGATTGTCATTTCTGTGTGTAAGAGTCAGCCATTGTTTCTTTGTTTGCGATTTATCGATTTTTTGGCAGACGCATTTTTTTTTTGTCAGACATCCATTACAATAAAAACGAACTTAACACATCCATACATATGTACGTACTTATGTGGAGTATACTCGTATGCAGAACAAAGAAGCCACTTGCTAACTACTATGTATTTGGGGTTATGGTACACGCGTCACACTAGCTGTGCTAAAATTGAGATAGTATTGAGTGTAATTAAAAAAAAAATATTAAAGTGTTCCTATCACTTAAACTGTTGCCAGTCAGATGTACATATTTTTCGCCATAAATGAAATAATGACATCTTATTTGTGAAAATTCTCGTGTTGTAAATAAACCTTCATTTTGACAGTTCTTTTACGAAGGCTCCCTAATATAATTAAATGCTTTACGATTTTCCGGATTTCGAGAGACATTTCAAGGTTTTCTCTAGATTTTGTCTTTTTCGGCATTCTCCGTGTTTCGGGATTTTTGAAGGATAACTCTCAGATATTTCACTTATATTGAAAATCGTATATTTGTTTTTGACAGAATGATTCTTTGCACTTTTTCTGGATTAATTAACTATGTTACAATTTAATCCACTTCACCATTTGGCGACTATGCTCAACGCAAGTCCTGTTCAAGAAAACTACACATATTTTAAACGATTTTGGCATGCTTACAATGGGCTTTATACCAAACTTATCGAGCGGCCCCAAATGGTATATTTTTGACAGAAACCTTGGGCGAATGTGCAGCATTCGTTTGCCTTCTAGAAGACATTGACGAGACGATACGATTTTAAGAGAAAAAACCAATTGATTTTGTATAGTAAATGCAGAAAAACCAGAAATTTGTTTAAGCCACTGGTTACTGGGAAATGGACAATTGAGAGAAATATCCATGATTACCGCTGACCACAGTTTACAGTGATAGCCCGGCAACCATAAAGGCTCTGAAAAATACTTGCGGTTCGTCAAAAGTGCTTCATGGTGACTCATGAATGAAATTCCATAAAATTTTCCACCTTATTTTTAATTAGCCGCCACTGTCGATGGTAAACGAGAATGAGAAAAGACTTTGGAAAGCTTTGTTTATACGAAGTTATTCGTAAGTAACCATGGAAACATAGTAGATAGCAAGTGGTAAGAAGAAAAAACCAATGCGGTCATATATTTTAGCCACTCCAGGCATTGTTTTTTATTTTTCCTCCTTTTTAGCGCAAGAGTACCTCAACGCGCTCATCAAAACATTTTAGGAGAGAGAAAATTTCAATGGAAGCATACTTAAAGGGCGCTTGCGCACGTAAATGCCAGCAAATAAGAACAAGTAAAGAAGTATATGTTTGGGCGAAACCGAATTTTATATACCCGGCGCAGGTATCAAGTATCGTCGTTTCAACTTTCTCTCAACTACATTTGCATGATAAGCAGGGGTGTTTTTTCCTGATTTCAAACGTTTTCGATAATATGCTGACTTAATGAAAACATTGAACCAAGTTTGGTAGAAATCGAGAAAGCGGTTACCAATTCCTAGAAGTCTACAACAGTCTTATTTATTGTTAAGAGATTGTTGAAAGTCTTAACTTGAAGTAAATTAGTGTATTCAGTTTTTGAAACATCGGAGTTTTCGTATTTTTTAAATTTACCGCTATACGGGAAGGGGTGTAATTTTAGTCAAATTTTAATAATTGTCCACAAATTACTTTTCCGTACCAAGGTTATAAGGTGCACCAATTTTGGTTGAATTTTATGAATTGGTTACGGAGATACTCATTTGTGGTCATAAGTGAGCGGCGCCACGCCCATTATCCAAAAATGTATAATAATACCATTTTCTGCTAAGTAAGTTATTGCAGTCATCGATTTTGAGCGAATAAGCTNGTACTCATTTGTGGTCATAAGTGAGCGGCGCCACGCCCATTATCCAAAAATGTATAATAATACAATTTTCTGCTAAGTAAGTTATTGCAGTCATCGATTTTGAGCGAATAAGCTCCAATAATTACTGATTTATCGCAGTTTTCGTGTTTCTGTAAATTATCGTTATATGGGAAGTGGGCGTGGTTATGTCCCGATTTCAAAGATTTTAAACAAATTTCTTAGTTCCACCCTAAGCAAGGCTCGGGCCTTGGGTAAAGGGCAACCTATATACTAAATTTCGTTGAGATATCTCAATATCGTGTACACGGACGGACGGACGGACAGACAGACATGGCTGCATCGACTTCGCTTTTCATTCTGATCATTTATGTATATATTTGTCTATATCTATCTCGGTTCGTTTTGGCAGTTACAAACAACTGTTATGGGAAGAAAATTATAATACCCTTGTGCACAAGTGCGCACGGGTATAAAAACAAAAGCCCAACCATTACGCAGAGGTACTTTCCAGCGAGAGAATTTATAGTAAGTTTTACTAAAACAAAAACAATAGCAAATCCAATAGCAGCCACAAAATGCCAGCAACAAATGCTAAAGCTAAAACAACAACAACTAGCGTATCATTTGTTTACAAAAATATTTACGATTAGTGGCACGTGATGGCCGCACGAAATGCTTAAAGAAGAAGAAAAGGAAGCAGCAGCAGTAGTTTAACGATTTTCCATGTGTGAAGGATGTGTGTGCGTAGGTTTGAAGAGGAGGATTAGCGGTTAACAGTGCCCAAGTGCTGCTTGAAAAGCCACTTATGTATATACATAGGTATATCTATGGATGTTATATGTATGGATGTACATACATATGTAAATACATGGTGTCCGCGTAAGTGGTTAGCAACAACTGCGGCCATAATGTTATCCTTATTTTACGTTCATTGAAGGAATTGTCGCATTTGTTTTAATACGCATGGTAAATATATGCATACTTGCGTGTACATATAGGGTGGTTCAATATGACCGCAGTTTTTCTTCTTTAAATAAAACACAACCACATTTTTCGAAATGATTTTTTTTTATATTTCAGATACCCAGGACCGTAACCGTTATGATTTGTATAACATTTATTTCTTAGATTATTTTTAATTGTCATTTGTGTTTTTTTTCGATCATCTCTAATCGTTATTTTTTTAGTTAATTTTTTTGGATAAATTTTTTTTTCGACAATTTTTAACCGTTATAATAAGAACTGACTTTTCTTCATAACTGATTTAAATCTTTTATGATCTTAAAAATCTGAAATTAACGGTTATAACTTGATCGAAAATATAAAAATCATAAGATAATGACTAAAATGATCGGAAAAATTAAAATCGTAAAATAACGATTAAAAATTATCAAAATAATAAATCACGAAATAATGATTAATTTTAATCGAAAAAAATAAGAATCTTAAAATGATAAAAATGATCGTAAAAATTAAAAAAAAAATCATAAGGTTATTTTTAATCTTTGTTTTTGTTATTTTATGGCCTTATAACAATGATATTCAACAATTTTTTTTATTGAGCTTGAGGCGGTTTTTAATGAAAAACTTATTGTGGAATCCTACTGAAAGAAGTCTGATGAGGAAATGTGGTGATTTCCGAAATAGCTATCCCTTCTACCATTTTTTCAAATTATTGTTGCTTTTCCACAATAAGTTTTTCAATGCGTGATATGCGAAAATAATTACGATCAAAGATCTGCATCAGCCTTGAATCACCCTATATTATGCCGAATTACCAAAAATTTACGCCATTTAAAATCAGCAAAAAAAAAATAATAATAATATAATAGATTGGCGCTTACACTTATGTTAGTTTTTGGCCGAGCTTCTCCTCCGATTTGTGGCGTGCGCCTTGATATTGTCACACAAAGCGGAGGGACCTACAGTTTTACGCCGACTCCGAAATGCAATTGTATTTTTATGAGAAGCTGTTTTTCATGACAGAAATACACTCGGAGGTTTGCCATTGCCTGGTGACCGCTGTTAAGAAAACACCTTTTTTTTATTTTATGCGATGTTGCTTTGACCAGGGCTTGAACCCAGGTGTTGCGGAGTGGACGCGCGCACTGCTTACCACTACACCACAGCGGCCGACGAAATATTAATAATGAAAAAATGTACTTTGGAAGGTCCGATTGAGTAAAAAATCGCCTTGACTTTAAAGCAGACCTTTGTTTTTTGCCTAAAACCCGCATATAATTAACTTTAACAAAATTAAATGAGTTTGTGACCACGGAAATGAGTTTCTGGACGTAAGAGAAGGGTTTTAAAACTTTTTTTTTTTAAATTCATTGCCTACTCTTTTCTGGTCAACAAAAAAACTTAAACCTTCTCCCTTTGAACGAAACTATTTTTCCTGAATTCTTCTTCTCAAAAGCTTTTGAATACCGATACATTTTCTTCTAACTCCCGAAATATGGAATTTTGTCACAAACAAGTTAATTCGGCACACTGTGCGTCGCTTACGCTCACACATGAGTTTGTAAAACTTTCCCACGCACATGCATGGCCACGCGTGAATCAAGCACTGTCACTGCAAAACTCACGTCACGTGCGCATCTATAACGCATATGTATGTATGGATATTACCAGATAAGTACATATAAGCACATGTAAGCAATAATAAAATGCCACGAATAACACGTTACATGAGTTACACATTTTGGCACCGGCCGGTATTTGCATCCAGCCGCACACTCTTTACTGACTCATGCCAAGAGAATGGGACTAAAAAAAAATTCTGGCTCATGCTCACAATAGCAAACGATTTACAGCTATTGACTTCGTTGTTAGCTATATTCTTTACCATAAAATTAAACGTATTCTTATCTCCTTCCTTCGCATATAAAAGCTATTAGTGACACCTGCTTTCTCTCTATTGCGCTTCAATTATTTTCTTTAGAAGGAAGCCGCCATTCTCTTTGGGTGAATTAATAAAAATGATGGAAATTTTTCCAAAACTGGGTGTTAGGTTGTAAATTCAGTTGCTGACGTCAACCCGTTTGGCTGCTTTGTATATACATACATATGGAAGTACGTATTTATGAATGTAGTAGTTTGTATGGGAATTTATGCTGACACGTTTGCAAGGATATACTCGTCAGTTATTTGGTTTCACCTATACATACAGCTTGCGTGCGAGAACTTTTATTTGGCAATGATCCACTTTTATTCCTTGTCTTATTGTCACATACTGTAATCTACATACATATGTATGTATTTACATGGTATCAAGGCTTTTGCATTTTCGTCTTACTTATAAACCATAAATTGGAATCTAAGGACGGAAAAGCATTAAAAATTCATTTAACTTTTTCCTGCCTCTTTTTGTTTAAATTTTTGCGTTCTGAATTCATCGAACTCTTTGTAACGTTCCATTTCATACATCACATAACGAATTTACATAAGTAAGTCGATAATAATATTCCATTACATTATACATTATAGGGTGATTCAATAAGACCGCAGATGTTCGCAGTAGGGCTATTGTTTCATGGGCTGTATGGCAGTGGCACCGTCCAATTTAAACCACATATTGTTCCAGTCCATATCATCATGTTACGATAACATTTACCGTACGGACCGATGACTCCGCCAGCCCGAAACCCACACTCACACCCTCTGCGTGCACAGCTTTTTCTTACAGTGGATGCAATCAGGCTTGTTAGGTGAAAATGTGCCTCATCGCTCGTAATAATCTTTTTTTTTTAAATTCGGCATCAACGTTTGGATCACTTTTATGCATTGTTCAACTGAGTATCGCTCCATGACTAAGCCAAAGCTACATACGTTCCGTGCTGTCGAAGGCGGCTTCATAATCGACAAAGATGTGGTTTATGGCGATCCTCCCTTTTGCAGATTTTTTCTAAGATTCGACATTTGGACACGGTCTAAAGCAACACTGATAAGGCTCAAAGCGTTCGTCGACAGTGGCCATTAGTCTTTCGCACAATGCGCTCGATCAGATCTCGTAAGCGACGTTTTAGAGACTGATCCAGCGGTAGTTGGCGCTTATGGAAGTCATATCCTCGCATTGAGTAGACCATCTGCTCCAGCAGCATTGTTTTGCTGAAGCGAAACTGCTATTTGTATATATGTAGATCGTCATAGTCGGATGGTGAGACAAAGACCCTGTCATCTTAAACTGGAGAATAATGTTTATTTTCTCTACTAATTCCAGTAGTTTTAGCATCCGAAAGGGTGGGTGTGGGTTCCTTGCATAATTTAAGTATATTGTGGTCATCCGTTACTAAGGCGCCGTAATTGTTCTTACAGGAATGGGCTCTGGCCTTAAAACCTGCCGTAAGTTGCCTAACTTTCTGATATAATTTTAGGGGTTTTTTTTTCCTGCCGAACAGCATTTCAAGCACTCGTACTAACTTACTTTGGCCTATCTCTTTTTAAATATTACAGAAAATAAATCTCGATTCCCTACTAAGCTTCCTATATCGATCGGGCATAGCTTGCCTTCCGCTCGATCGCAGCGTGGACCTGTATATATATGTATATTTCTTCTTTTAAACGGCGTGAGATTCCTCGTCTTTCCAGTTGTTCCTTCGGTCTTACAGAAATCCAACCACTTGCTTCTTCGGTGGTTGCACATATTGAGCGGGAGAGGTGACCCCATTGTCTGCATGTGTATATCCGTTTGATGTAGAGTGATCACAGATCTCATTTTCAGCTGTAAGGGGCATATATGTGTGTATCTGCAAAAAGAAAGTGGCCCAAGTCGATGTTTCGCCAGTGTAAACATGACTTCCGTCTATCACAAACTTGGTTTCTCTTCCTTGATTCTGAGGCAGCATGTAGCTTGATGCACCTAATTCTGCATACTACCATATTTCAAAATTGTACTTCGAAAGAAGAAGCGAGACCTCGACGCACTTGCACCGAATTAAACTTAGTGCTCCCAGGGTGAGCAATGGTTTTAAAATGGCGGGGTGGTTTAGTCTTCGGACACGCTGCTGCCGTGAAGACGGCGGTGATGATAATGCAATTTAAACCACCCCCTTATATTTTAAAGCATATGCAAATATTCTTCACTTCTATATATTCCTTATTTTACTGCTTTTATACTNGAAACATGACTTCCGTCTATCACAAACTTGGTTTCTCTTTCTTGATTCGGGGGCAGCATGTAGCTTGACGGGCCTAATTCTGAATACTACCATATTTCAAAATTGTACTTCGAAAGAAGAAGTGAGACCTCGACGCACTTGCACCGAATTAAACTTAGTGCTCCCAGAGTGGGCAATGGTTTTAAAATGGCGGGGTGTTTTAGTCTTCGGACACGCTACTACCGTGAAGACGGCGGTGATGATAATGCAATTTAAACCACCCCCTTGTATTTTAAAGCATTTGCAAATATTCTTCACTTCTATATATTCCTTATTTTACTGCTTTTATACTTTATTTTAATATAAGTATTCGATCTCATTTATTCAATAACCCAAATCATGCCATTATCCGGAAATATGTACATATGTATATGCAACTTCAATCACAAAAGCGAAGAAGCCTTCGAAGAATGCGTGTCAATTCTACTGGCATACTAAACTGCATACGTCACTTGAACACCCACTCGAAGTGCATACATACGTCTCACACATACCAGCAGTGCTACATCCCTAAGCTACTGACACCCACACTCACTCACTCAACTAACGAGGACATCACTGGCACAGTTTGCGCCAATTTCGAGAGGCTTAGCGAGTGCCTCAAGCGCATTTCTTTTGCACGAATATATTTTGCATTCGTAATATATGTAGATATGTATAAGTAATACCACTAGTTTTGGCATGAGATACCCGTATTTAACATCAAATTTCTGCAACTGGTGCCAAAGTCTCAATACGTATATAGGCTTTTATACTTTTGACATATGGTTTGCCTGCTCACGACACTATTCTGTGACTTCGCACAGATGTTATCGCGTTTTTATTATACTCGTATCGTGCCAATAGATTTACGGTCGTTATGCGGCTTGGTTTTCTTTGACGTCAAAGCAATTGAACTTTGACTCCAACGGCGACAAATTTCTCCTGGCAGTAATAATCGTAGTAAGAAAATCTCATTTATACACACGTACATACTTACATATGCATAAATAAAAAAAGCTTTTAGTTATGCTCTTGTTATAGTCCTAACAAATTAATAAAATCTACATTTACGGATTTTTTATACGAGTGAACTCAGCTGAAATGGTTTTCTATTTAAAATTGTAGAATGCTTTTTGTATATTTTGGTAGATTCTTTTTTGTTATTTGGCACTACAACTGTTTGTCGGTGGGGGTGCCGTTGGAAAATAATGACGAGGTGTCCAAAGACTTCTTTTACATCCCTAAGACTTTGGCACCTAACAATCACCGTAGATGCGCTCCGAGCGCTGCCCACGATATATGTATGTATGCACTCAATAGGTGTGCATTGTCTTTGACCCCATTGTCGCAAAATTCAGTCTCCACGACGAAGTATCCTCTAACGATCTGAGGCTTATTGACTTTAACGAACCGATAAATTCCAGTGGTGAGACTACACGCCTTCCGATCCCTTCGTACCGCAGCCAAAACAGTAGTTTGATTTCAGAGAGCTCCAAAGAACAATTGATACGGCGAGAAATTTGACGCCACTGTTGAGTAAAAAGATACCGCCTACAGGGACATATGCTGTGATCGGGCGTAAATCGAGCGATGTGGTATCGATATAGGGAGCTGAAGAGGGGAGCGAGACGTATTTTTCGTAATAAAAAGAGAGAGAGACAGATACACATGAGTCCGAAAAACTTGAAATGTTGGCAGAAAGAAAAATGTCCCAAAAATGTTAGCAGCAATAAGCCGACTTTTTGAGTACAACCACAAGGTAGATGAAAGCGGGATCGATAAAGGAAGCTGAAGAGGGAAGTGAGGTGTATTTTCCGTAATAAAACGAGAGAGATACAGTGCGAAGAGCCGACTAAGTATGGCGAGGTACGAAAAGTAAAAGCTAGAGCTGATGACCTGCCAGCTGAGCCGTTCAAGTACGGCGCCGAGGAGTTGATAAAGTGCAAGCATCAATTGTTATGCAAATTGTGGATGGACGAACGCATATCTAATGACTGGAATTTAAGTATGCTGTACCCAACCTACAGAAAAGGTCATCCTGCTTTATACGCCATAAGCTTTTTTTCTTTCGCATAGGATAAAAATCCTTAGATGAGCTCATTGGGCTATTGGACATTGCCAGCTTAAACGCTCTCTCTGTCCATGGCTGTTTTTTATGTACGCATGTGACATATTAAATCATATCTTTCAACCGCAGGTTAATAAATGATCTCTCTGACCATCGCTGGTTCACTAAAAAAAGGCACTTCTCGCTGGTTCGGAATTTGGCAAAGAACTATGTTAGTTATTAACTTGAGAGTCATACTTTTTCAGAGGTTGCAAAATGTGTTTTGTGTTTGTTGAGTGGATTTGAAGGAGTTTTGAGATATCTAAGAAGTGTGTTTCAAAACTGCAAGGGATCCATAATGTGGGATATGGAAAGTTCAAAACTACACTAAAAATGATTATTTGTATTTTATAACATAGGCTTTTTTTCTTGTTTTCAAGGTGTTTTCTTCATTGAAATTGATCATTATTTAAAATGAGATTAAGACGAAGTTTCTCCGATGCGCACAAGCCCAAATATATGTAAACTCAGATCTTGAGGAAAAAATGTGTACTTATCCAAGTGAAGCGGAGTGTATCTTACTAGCCGAATTTAAATTTTGTAACTTAATGAGATTAAAAAAAAAATGTATGCAATTATTTCTCTATTAATATACTTATTTACGAAAAGCTTGGTGAGCAAAAACAAAACACACATAGTATACATACTTATATGCTGTCACAATTAGCTACATATGTACATATGCTAAATAAATATTTTCGTTACTAAAATTTGTTGTTTTCGCAGCAAAATGAAATTCATATCAAAAGCTTAAAAAAAAAATAATAATTGTGTGCTGATAACAAACGAATATTTATGTTATCATCTAGAAATAACTGACAGCTCTTTGTTTATTGCTTAGGCCGACTGATAGCAAATTGCCTTATACTATACAGCAATACATACATACGTACTTATCTTTGTACATATTTGCATTACCTGAGTAATTTGCATAATGAATATTTAGAAACATAAAATGTTCTAATGTGTATTTTTTAGTTATAAATGTACGTACATAACATATATGTATATGTATATGTGTACATTAGGCATATGACTTTTCTAAAATTAAAAACTCCTATGAGGGGTTGATGGGCAAGGATGAAATACCAACACAAATAACGCTTTTGGCATAATTTGGTAAAAAAAATTTCCCGCAGGGAACTCCGAGAAAAAATGTTTCTGGGAAAAAATCATATGAACATACATATATATTTATTTAGATGAATGGAAAATTCCTTATCAACAGAATTATGACTGCGATCAAAAATTGGTTCCTAACTTTTTCGTAAAATCCGTTGACTTGGAATTTTTCATAGACTTATGTATGTACTTATGCTTTTTATGGAAGTTTTATGTGGTACTTAAAACGCGTTAACTGAATAAAAAAAATTAGGAACCAATTTTTGATCGCAGTCGTAATTCGGTTGACATGGAATTTTTTATATATGTATGTTTTTCCAGTAAAAAGTGTTTTTCTCGCAGTTCCCTGCGGGAACCTTTTTTATAGCAAATTTTGATCAAAATGTGATTTTTGTAGGTTTTTCATTAGCCATCATCCCATTCTCATAGTAGGTAGATGCATTTAATTTTAGAAAAAAGTCATAAGCGTAATGTACATACTACAATCTATATGACTAGTTCGTTGTCTTAAATGAGATTATTGCTAAAATGAAATTAGTAAAAAGCGAATTGTTATTTGATTTAAATTTACAAATTTTTAGCATCTCTTCTGTGTTGGATTTTTATTATGTCTATTGTGCGTCAAAGTTTTCATTACAACACATTTAACGGCTTGCTGACAATTATTATTATCATTATTCTTTGGTAATCACTTTTCATAGGCATGTTACACTGGACCACAAATTTCAACTTTTTCTCTTTACCAGAAACGCCGTTATGAAATTCTTATGTAAAATCACCCCCTGATTCCGAAAATCAAGGTTATTTTTAATTCTATGGTACCGTTTTTGAGATATTTGCAATTTACCGTTTTTGCAAAAAAAAAAAAATTGGGTCCACTTTATCATATATATCTCAAGAACGAATTAAGCAATTCCAAAACGGTTTGAAGCTTTTAAAAGGTAATAAAATTTTCTATAAACTGTGCATACAACACTTTTTGCTAGGCCCTGTAGATTCAAAGATAACGAACAATCATTACCGATTTTTTCAATTTTTTTTGTAAAAATATAAAAAAAATTGTACTTTGCGGGGAAGGATCTCGAAAACCTTTTATTTTTTTGCAGATTTTTTTTTCTCCCTAAGCTCTGTTGTATTACAAAAAAAATAAGCTATCATCGAAGAAAATCGATGCAAAACTACGTAAGTTATAAGCGATCAAATAAAAATACCCAGGTTGCGCAACTTCAAGGTATGTACCTATACATACATACATATATTAAAGGTATAAAGTGCAAGTGAGATATTATCCGGATAAACGAATAACACCATAACAATGATAACACTTTTTCTTTAAATAAATCAAATAGTACTTTTAATACTCGAATTGTATTATAGTAGGTAGAGTGGTTGCATCGAAAGGAAGAGTGGTTGGGTTCGAAACCTGCTGTAGGCATGTAGTTATAAACATGTATTTCCGTCAGTTATGGGTAAGTATGCAGGTAGATTTTCAAAATTATAAGACACAGAAAATTTCTAAAGCCTACATCTAAAACAGGTAGTATTTTCTTTTCCCGGCTTGTTATAAAAAAGAACCTTTCTGTCTAGGTAAGATTTGATTTTTTCAATTTTATTCTTGTTCCGAGTATAAATATGAGTTAATGCGCTTTGAAACTTCATAACATCTTCAAGGCTCGCCGGAGATAGTTCAGTTCATAAGTCCAATTTCAAAACCGTGATTTATTAAAAAAAATAAAATGAGTAAAAGGACGCGAGAATTTGAGTGTAATAAGGATCCAGATATGTTCTGTTTCATGTGTGGCCAATATACTATCATAAGGCGACGACGAGTGTTCTCAGATCATATCAAAACTTTATACTCCAAGTATTTTGGAATTGAGCCTAAAAATGCTGAAAAACCATGGACACCGAACACTTTGTGTACATCGTGTCGAGTAGAATTGATTCAGTGGGAATCAGGACAACAAACAAAATTTGATACACCAATGATATGGAGAGAACCTACTTGCCATTCAATAGAGTGTTATATTTGTCAAACAAAAGTACTTGGCGTTGGAAGATCAAGAGGAGTAACCTATGCTAGCGTACCTACAGTGACATTACCAATCAAATTAAGATAAAGATTGTTAGAATATAGTATAAACATAAATAAATTTAAAAAAAAAGTTAAAAATATGGGTAATTTCATTCATAAATTGAACTTTTAACTCAATAGAAACAGAGAATAGCTAGATATTTCACTCTTCTTTATACCATACATACGTTTTGAGGTATACGTTGAAATTGCGCAACCTGGGTATTTTTATTTGATCGCTTATAACTTACGTAGTTTTGCATCGATTTTCTTCGATGATAGCTTATTTTTTTTGTAATACAACAGAGCTTAGGGAGAAAAAAAAAATCTGCAAAAAAATAAAAGGTTTTCGAGATCCTTCCCCGCAAAGTACAATTTCTTTTATATTTTTACAAAAAAAATTGAAAAAATCGGTAATGATTGTTCGTTATCTTTGAATCTACAGGGCCTAGCAAAAAGTGTTGTATGCGCAGCTTATAGAAAATTGTATTACCTTTTAAAAGCTTCAAACTGTTTTGGAATTGCTTTATTCGTTCTTGAGATATATATGATTAAGTGGACCCAATTTTTTTTTTTTTGCAAAAACGGTAAATTGCAAATATCTCAAAAACGGTACCATAAAATTAAAAATAACCTTGATTTTCGGAATCAGGGGGTGATTTTACATAAGAATTTCATAACGGCGTCTCTGGTAAATTTTGGCCGTCGACCAGTGTTATCATAAATTTTAAACTTAATGCGCAATTCCAGGCACAATTGTATAGCGTCCCACCGAGAGATAAAATAATAAATTTATATTTATTTTTTCTAATCTTAACTCCAGACAGCGGAATATAGCTAACAGTATTTTATAGATCTTGATATGGAAAATTCAGAAAAAAAACTTCGTCTAATAAACAAATTACCTTGGAACTGAAAACAGTACGCAAAGAATTTTTAATTATAACACTGTTCAACATACTTTTTTAACGGAAAAACAACCAACTCAGGTCGATAATACCGATCTAGAAGAACCTAAAAGGGGTTTGCAAAGTTAGCTCACTTTCAAAAGATATTGGCGTTTAAAATTTGGGCCTCGTATTTAAAATAAATAAAATTTTCATTACAAACTTCATTCATATTATTGGGCAGGCGGTCATACGGAGAGTCAAACATAACTAAATCAATTCTTCTCGGTTTTCTGAACACATCTATATATTTATGTATCCATATCTATATCAATGCCTTTATGCCATTATAATATTCCGAGGGGTTGCTATAAAAAAAGTTGGTGCAGAAAAATACACTGAAAAAGCCAAAATTTTACCCGCTATAATTTTGAAAGAGAGCTAACTTTTCAAAACGCTTTTAGGCTTTGTTATCCTAGTCAAGTACTATCAAAGAAATCGAAATAATGAAAATATGTGGGATATCCTTCTGGATTTCAAAAGTTTCCGCGAAATCTCGCGAAAAAGTTTAAAAAGAATTGAAATTTTTGAAACTTTTCTGTGGGGAAACGATTATATCCAATGACCTGATTTTACTATTGGGGCGACCCTCTCGAAACCACAATCAGGTGTTGTTTTCAATTTACATTTAGCTGTACTTGTAATGAGTGAAAAACTATGAAATGACTGAGTTGCTTGACTTATTTCTATAAATTTTAACAAAATGCATAAATCATCCAAAATGAAATTTGTTGAATCTTTCGCTTGGCTTCAAGAGGCTAAAAGATGATTTCTTCAGTTCTATATACGTATATATGTATGTATATATTTTATTAAAAACTAATGAAATATGTAATTACTTATAAGTTTGCATAAGCTATTTGTGTCACTAGAACTTTCTAAACCATCAGCTAGAATAACAAAGCAAACGCATGGAAAAATACTAAATTTAATAAGTATTAAATATCAGTTAAATAAGTTATACAAATAATATATGTATGTATGTACGTTAGTGCTTGCATGATTAAACCTACATAATCTATTAATAAATCTCAGGTTTACAAATGTATGTATGTATGTATGTACATTAGTATGGGACTTATATGTAAGGAGAACAATTTCATAACTTCTGAATTTACAGTCGGATCTGATGGTGATTTCGTTTCATCCAAAAACTGTTGCCCATATTGGGCATGTTTTTGGCTTCTTGTCCTTGTCTAGCTAACGCATTTCATAATTTTGTCGTTTTGCGCAAGCATCTGATTTTCAGGGCAACCATCTCCCCTGACAAAGCTTCAAAGTGTAGAGAATGTGTCTTCGCTGTGAAAATTATTTTAGAATCGAGCACAAAAAGAGAAAGGGGCAATCAAAAGGTGACATTTTTTGGTAGAAACGAATACACCATTAAAATAAGATATATATATCGATGTTCTTGACTTGAGACAATTTTAATTTGTTGCAAAACTCATTGGCACACAGGTACCCCGTTCTAATACTTGTCTATCAGCTCTCAGTCACTCAAGCGTCCCACCCTAATGACAGTAAATTAAGGCTGATCAAACATCATTAACCTTTTGCTAAGGAAGTATTTCGACTATTCCAGTCGAATACTTCACTCTTCTTTGTCTCGTTCTCATTCACCGCTAGAGTCGTTTTCTAAGCTGGAAAATGCTGCACTGACGCCTCTGAGCTTAAGACCGATGATATCGATATCATCTGCATACGGCAGCAGCATCGTTCTTTTGCTATAAATATATGGTGCCTACCCAGATTGGCAGCTTTTATCACGCTTTCCAGCAACATATTGAAAAAGTCGCAAGAGAGTGAATCGCCTTGTGTAAAACCTCAAACGGCGCCGAAAGGTCCTTCTCTATTTGAATTGAGCTGAAGCTTATGCGCGCCTCCCAAATTTAGACATGGCTATGCTATCAAAAGCCATTGAAATCGACAAAAAGGTGGCGTGTGTCCATTTGGATATTTAGTCTTCTTAAGGATTTGACGTGCTGTGAAAATCTGGTCAATGGTGGACTTACCACTTCTGAAGCCACACTGATAAGGTCCAATCAGTTGGTTCATGAATAGCATCAGTCTTTCACACAGTGTCGTCGACTGGATCCGTGATAATTGGCGGAAACAGCGGGATCTCCCTTCGTGTTGATTGGACAAAATACACTAAGATTCCAGTCTTCAGGCATGTATTCAGCAGACCAAATTCTACTTAAGAGCTGGTACACGCGCCTGACCAGCTCTTCGCCACCGGCTTTGAATAGCTCGGCTCCGGTGGCCTTGTTGTTTTTAAGCAGCCTTATGCTGCGACCAGTTCGTCTTGGTCAAGAGGACGGACGCGAGCTCTTTGTCCCTACACATTGGTTCGGGGTCTTCTTCATAAAACGCACCACCTGTTTCGACATTCAAAAGCGTTGAGAAGTGTTTCTCAAGCATCCCCTTAGATTTGGCAAAAAAAGAAAAATAATTAGAAATTGCATTGCAAAATACTGTAGACTCAGGGACGAACTTGTATTCGTTTGCTTGTTAGGTGATCATGTCTAATGTATTGACATACTATTCATACGACAAGCTGACAAGTACACTTTTCCTACTCAAATGTGAGTTAATAAAATAATTTGAGTGGAACATTTTTGCGCTACAAAAACAACAAAAAAGACATCACACAATTTATGTGTGTAAATTTGATAAGAGGAATATAACTAAAACTATAGACATGTACTAAGCCCATATATATTAGCATATTTATATATGGATGTATACTTTCACACATATGTACATTAGGGTGGCCCAAGAATGCATTGTAAAATTTGTTTCGGCGAAAAAAGCAAACAATTGTTGGGTTTCCTGCTTTTTTCCCCATGAAAATTTTTTTGGGCCACTCTAATGCGATGCTTTATTTGTTACTTTCAACGTGCATATTTATGTAACTAAATTATTTACTCCTTACTACAGGCAATAACGCTTATTAAATATTGACATTTTATAAATTTGTGGTGTAAAATTTCACAAAGAATGTGTACATATATACATGCATAGTAAAATTGTAGTATGTTTATGTGTGAGCTTTTCATTGGACAAAGGTAATAGCAAACTTGTCCTCCAAACCTTTTGAATTTCATTAAACAACAAATGAGCTGGCACTGAAATTGTTTTACAGCTGGGAGGGAAACTAAGCGGAACGGCTATGAGTAGACGGCTTTTATCGGTGGGCGGTGTTTGTGGCTTGGGAGTGGTTGCCTGACTTTTGTATGGCCACATCTAGTAGATTTCATTATAGCAGTTAGTGGTGTCGTAAATGTCACATGCATTAGCCGTATGGCAGTCATATACATATGTCAAGCTCAATAAGTATGTACATCTGTTGATGTATTAATATTTGATAAGAATGCCCAACATTTGTGTGCTTCACTCTGCTAAAATTGATTAGTGTTACAATTAAACATAGTTGAGCGCACAATTTATTCCATGCAAATGAGTTTGAAAAGTTTTCTGAGATAGGGCGCTTTCGAACTGGCTGCCGAGACAGGTCGATCTTCCACTCAGACGTCGATTTATGCTATAGTTGTACGTATAGTTTTTTGTAGCAAAATACGTACGGATATTATAGTGCATCACTCTCTATACAAACAAAAAAACTGTATTGTTTAAAAATTAAATTAAAACACATAACGAGATTTTTGGAGGTATTTACAAATCGGTCCAGTTCACGTATTCTTAATATTTTTTCGAAATATCTTGGCAGAAGTTTTAAAATATAATAAATTTTATCATGCCGATGAAAAAAACCGCTACACTTTTTGTGAGGCACCCTAAGTACATATGAATACATACATTTTTGCATTACATTATTATGAAATAAGAAAATTCTAAAAGCGAAAACGACTGCCAAGAAAACTGTTTTCAAGATGTTTTCCCATCGACCGGCTGACGTTGTCAAACACGAAAAAATGCTATACATTATATTAGGGGATAAGGCAAATAGAAAATTTTTGCATGACTTTCTAAAAAAAACAAAAAGAAAATAAGGCGATAGCCGGAGGTCTTCCGAAAACCCGCTTTATTCACGGACCATTAATGTAAATTTTGGTCTGATGGAAAATAGAAACGGAATAGAATAGCCTTTTCGAATCGAATTTTCTCCTAGTAGCCAGGGTACAGCACACTGGCCGATATTAGTCTGAAACAGGCACCGTAACAGTTACAACTTTTATTAAAAAAATCGCTTTTTAACAGTTATTTTTTTACTTTTATTTAATTACTCCTCAAATAACAGTTATTTATGATTCTTATTTTATAAATCCAAAATAACAATTATTTTGTATTTTTACCTAAATAATCGGCAAATAACGGTTGTTTTTTATTTTTAAATTATATGTCTTAGATAACAGTTATCGAAGACTTTTATTTATAAAAGTCATAAATAAAAATCAGTCAGTGACTTTTACTTTTAAAAGTGATCAATATAAATCAGTCACTGACTTTTATTTTTTAAGTTTTTAAGTAAGTGAAGTTGAACGAATAACCGACCCGTTCAGATACCAGTAACCGGCCTATTAATCACAAGAGCTGGGAAGTGACTTATACCACTTTCAAAATATACGGCTCATGTGTATGTACACATATTGTTTGTATATACTGTGTATACATAAACATATGTACATATGTATGTATATACTTTATCAATCAATGAACTTTTTCGACGTAAACAAATATGACAGCATAGCATGCAGAGTTGATATTCAAGACAATATGTGCTTTGAATGGCAAATCGCGTCTTTGACCATTTAATGTTTACGCAAAACAAAAACTGAAACCAAACATATTTCAATGTTGCAAATAAATAAAGATATGTATGTACATACATATGTATGTAACATAACTTGTAAGTGGTCAGGAATTTTGTTTATTAGCGATATGAACCAAAAGTATAAACATTAGCAGGCCTATGAAATGCGCAATTCTTTTAAGGGAAAATATGCAACAGAAATTGCTGGGCTATGAACATGCAAATGCACATATCTGGAACACATTGTTAAAGGTACGAGGAGTGGCTGATAAATAGTGATATACTGAGTCGATACTTTTATCTATTGATCGATATTTGTTACCGCACATTTTTTTCTGGAATGGACTTCCGGTTAACATTATGCACTTCCGTTCTGTTTAACTCACTTCCAGTCAGGGACGGAAGTCGGTAATACGACCAAAGGATAGAGCTTTCCCGACTGCGTAATTCATTTTTTTTTCGTTTTTTTCAATAAAAGCATGTTCGCTCATTTAAGAAGGGANATTGCGTTCATTGCGTAATTAATTTTTTTTCGTTTTTTTCAATAAAAGCATGTTCGCTCATTTAAGAAGGGAGTTCAAGTTCGAAGGTCATAAAGAGGTTCAAAAAGGCACTTCCGAGAAAAAGTTTCAACCAAAAGCTACTTATTTTTAACCTCAAAATTAGAATCTGTAGTAAAAACAGGTATGTCTAATTTAAAAAATGGACTTTCGACCAGTGTATCTCACCATTTTTTAGTATTAACTAGCATTTATAGGTCCCCGAAAACCCCCCAAAAAAATTAATAGGGGCCCATAAGAAATTGTTAGTATTAAAAAGTTGTCAAATAAACAATTGGGTATTATTATTGGAAGTCTCCTGAAGAGAATTCTATACCATTTCTATGAAAAGGTGCTTCTTCCCCATATAAAATACATGGAAAACTTCATGGGCTTTGAGGAGGTTCTAAATATTTTTTTTACAAAAAATACGGGTGAGAACTTTACATTTTAAACATTTTTGAAAAGTGTTTATTTTTCAACCAGAATCTGTTCAAGTATACGCACAAGATGTTCAAGATTCGATTTTGAACATGAGTTGTTTAAAAAACACACATAAATATACACATTAAATGTTTAAAGTTACAAACATTTTGAAGGTAAAAATATATTTTTTACAAATAATAAATAGTAAGTGCCAGGGGCATACGCAGAAATATATTTTTGGGGGGAAAGAGTTTATACTTCTAAATATATATCATCAGAAAATACTGAAAATTCGCTGTTTAAAAAACATTTATGCAATTTTATGTACAGAATGAACTAAAAAAATTCACTTTTTAAAGTTTCATAAATTGCATTTTATTTACATAAAATGTACAAAGAACTCAGACATTTTCAACCGGCTTCAAAAAAGGGGAGGTTGTCAGTTCTTCGGAGTATTTTTACTTCTTTTATTTATTTCACCGCATAACTTTGCACTGCGTGAACCGATTTTTTTTACCGGAAAGATAGTACCGTCGTCCCGTAATTTGGTTTAGATCCGATCAGTAAATCATGAAAAAATTAACGGTTAAAGATGCACTCAACTTTCAAAAGTAATAGAAAATTTTACAAAAGAATTTTAATATAAATAAATTAAATAATTTCACGAAAGTTTTACACTTTTTTATTCATTTTCGTCGATTTCTTNAATTTTTTAGGTAATGTTTTGATGTCGGTTGAAGCGCATCAACAAGCAAAATGGCCGATTGTGGGGCTGTGAAAATCCAAGGGCAACACAACAGCACCAGTTACACCTATACAGATGCATTGTTTGGTGCGGTGTTATGGCCGAAAAAGTTATCGAGAATGAGGATGAAACGCCAGAAACGATTTATGGGGTTTCTTACAGAACAATGATTGAAAACTTTTTGCGGCCAACGGCAGAGCATCATCCTAATTTGTGGTCCCAACAAAATGAAGCGACTGCGCACGCTGCTAGGCAAACTATGGACCTGCTGCGTGAAATAGGTATGTAGGTCTTATTTTGCCCACCCTTTACATATTGCATATGAATGCAGTAAGTGTCTATGAACATGTATGGTCGAAAATTTTGATTGGGCGTATATGAGCCCTTAGAAATTGTGAATTGCGCACTTAATTTAATCAGCATCTACATATGTATGTACATAGTATATAAAGATTGGATTATTAGCGCGTGTACGTTAAAAAAAAGTGTTTTGATTACATACAAATGTATTTATTAATTTTTATTTATTTATTAAATTTTTTGAAAATATTCAATTAAGTACTAGCACAAGCGCGTAGTCAGGATAAACTGAAGAGGGTCAGGGGGTTAATTACCAATACACAATTTTTCTACATATTTTATTCAATATTTTTTTTTTTTGCTATTAACAACCGCCTCGGATATTCAATTATTTTCTTCTCAAAAACCTTGCGGCTTTCGTTAGTTCAGAAAGTCGTTTCACTCTTTATTGTCATTATTTTGGGTATGCAGTTATAGTTGCACCACTATACCCAATTCCGGCACCTGCGTCCCCGTTCACGCACTCTGAGCAATATGTGCAACCTATGTGCGAGATGTGGTAACCAACTCGTGTGAAGAGTTATTTCACGGCAGAGAAGTAAGAAGAAATCTTAACCTGACCACGATGGTTTAGTGNGGTAACCAACTCGTGTGAAGAGTTATTTCACGGCAGAGAAGTAAGAAGAAATCTTAACCTGACCACAATGGTTTAGTGGTCCTTCAGCCACGCAATTGCTATACGTGCTGGTGGGAAGTGGACTTGGTCGTCCTCGACTGGAAGTTCTAGTTAATCTTCTTCAACGGTTTCCTTGTCTTCACTTAAGTTTTTGAAAATCGGCAACGATCTCAAACTTTCCGAGGGGGTATTGTTGTTATAGGTTATGTTGAAACTGTCGAACATACAGAACACAGGTTCTGGACCGTTCGTGATACTACGCTAGGCTTTGCTATACCCCCATACATTTAAAACCTGTTCATCTTACTGTAGTGTCTTCAGAACGTCTAGCAAGATCCAGGCTATTACAANGATGGTTTAGTGTTCCTTCGGTCACGCAATTGCTATACGTGCTGGTGGGAAGTGGACTCGGTCGTCCTCGACTGGAAGTTCTAGTTAATCTTCTTCAACGGTTTCCTTGTCTTCACTTAAGTTTTTGAAAGTCGGCCACGATCTCAAGCTTTCCGAAGGGGTATTGTTGTTATAGGTTATGTTGAAACTGTCGAACATGCAGAACACAGGTTCTGGACCGTTCGTGATACTACGCTGGGCTTTGCTATACCCCCATACATTTAAAACCTGTTCATCTTACTGTAGTGTCTTCAGAACGTCTAGCAAGATCCAGGCTATTACAAAAGTAATGTAATATAGTTTCTGGTTTACCAAATCGGAGAAGGCATTCTGTACGTTAGGTACTTAAGGTCGGTCATTGTTACCTAGAAACTGGAGAGGTGGGTTGTAACTGTTGTTAGCATCAGGAAGGGTAGTGACATGGTTCGGAGCCCATACAACAAGCTTGCGAAATGTGTAATGCTCGCGTATATCACTTTGTTAACACTAGAAAGACTGAAATAGGAAAATTGGGTCACATTACGCCTGCTCGACTTTTTAGCGTTAAAGAGAGCCTCGACAAACCTCTGAAATCAGACTTAACTTGGAACTTCGGCTAAGACCCAATCAGATCGAAAGCATACAACTTGTTAGAGGCTCATATAATTTATATTTGAATATTTTTTCTACATAAAATTTAGAGTAGATAATATATGTATATATATATATATATATTGGTATTAAATAATTTTACTGATCTTACTTTACCTAATCAAATTTTCATGTTTTTATTTCTTACAGTGCGCGGCAGAGACGTTGGCAAGGACAATTATTTTAACCAGAGAAAGACGTGTGAAAAGTGTATTATTTTTAACATTAACGATATAATTTCACTTAGTTTTTTCCCCAAAATAAGAATTATAAGCAAAAAGAAATTTGCAAATATTAATATTTTTCGAGTGTTCGTATTTGAGAAAAGCCTTCAAAGGAAAGCCATTTGCTTGCGACACAACTTTCAACTTTAGAGCCTAAACTAAAAAAAAATAGCAACGGAGCAACAATAAAACAACAAATCGCTATTTCACAACGCTTGGACCAAAATACTCGAAGATACCGAAGAGAGGATTGCGTATCAAAACAAACACGCGCACTAAAAACAGCAGATAAAACGGAAGTAAATAGCGATTGCAGATAATAAACATTTGAAAGCGTTAATAAAAAAAACGAAAAAGAAAACGTTAAACAATAAACAATTAAAACAAATACATAGCGCGAAGTAAATAAACAACGTAAAATTCCAAAAAAAAACAATAAAATAATAAAAGCTATAGCGTATCCGAAAAGAATCCAGCAAACGCTGGAACTCCAAGAGTCTTTAGGGTGCTAACACACAATAAAAGCCAATAAAAAGTTTGCGTGTGTGCGGGTGTTTTTGAAATTTCCATTGTTCCGAGTACTCTAGCTACGGACAGGCCCATTCGCAGTCCGCTTGCCATCCAACCAACCAGCAAGTCAGCTGTTAAGACGCAATTAAGAGTACATTTGGGCTGACGTATTTTTTTCGCATTCATTTACCTGTAGCGCAGGCACTTCACTTTTTAATATCTCTACTCTTTGCACTCTCCGGTGACACTCTGCAAGAGGTTTGCTGCACAATAACTGTCGTAAAACGACGTTACAAACTAGCGCAGTTGTACAATAAAACCATTAATCGGGCGGCAGTGACGTCAAGAGAGAAGACCTTCAAAGGAAAACTAACTACACAATATCTATACATATATACATACATATGCTTAGATACTAGATAGAAAAATAAAACAACAACTACAACAACAAACCAGCAGCCATAAATACCGAAAAGCAAACTATTGTTATCAACGTACAACAACACTCACATTGCTGTAACAACAATAACAACAAAAATAAGAGAAGCATAATAAATATACGAGCACAAATAAAAAATAAAAATTGATACATATAAAAGCAAACAAAGCAAGACATTAGCGTGGCATTAGCCATACATTAAAGCATACATACAAATATATATGTATATGTACCTACAGCGATAACTAGCTGCTCACGTTCGCTAGACGATCTTCATCGGGTCTATATATACGCGCTGGCACAACTCGTGGCACAGATAGATACAAATCGTATACTGATCGTAACATTTAAAGTGCATTGCAATTTGCCAACAATTCAGTCGTATTTTGACTTTTGTGCGGATAACTACCAAACTAAAAGGATCATTTTGGATCGAGCTACAAACAAGAGATCTGCGCGACATATAGCAAAAAAAAACGAAAAAACCAAAGCAAAAACCATCACGCAAACTCATTTGGCTTATTTGAAGTTTTTTCTGTGCTAAACGGTGCAAAGAAACCGTTTTCCGATGTCGATTAATTCGCCAATACACTTAAACTCTGACCTGATTTAAACAGGCAAAAAAAAAGCAGGCGTTAATTAACAAATACCAGTGTTGAGTAACACAACAACAGCAATTAGTAGAACAACGCCACATAGAAACGGGTGTTGTTTTTTTCGTTTCTGTTTCGTTTTCGAAAGTATTCTTCGTTTCTCGTTTTTTTTTGGATTTGAAATTCCTTTCGGTTATTGAATTCTTTGTGAAACCAATACAAACGCGTTACAACAACAACAACAACAACAACAACAACAACAACAACAACAAAACGGAATTAATAAATCACGTGCAATTAAACAAATCTCAGAAAAACACACAACAAAAACCACAATAAAGTAGTAAACAAACAAGTGACTGACTCATTGAAAACGAGGCTGAACAAAAAAAAAAAAAAAAAAAAAAAAAGAAA
>NW_016159538.1:75235-82874 GCF_001687245.7 Rhagoletis zephyria
AAAAAAAAAAAAAAAAAAAAAAAATAAGTGAAGAGAGAGACTTCCAGCCAAACAAATTTTTTATAGGCTGCCTACTAATCTTGCGAGCTCTAAATCTTATATATAGACAGTCTAGCGCTTCAAGCGTCGATCAGTCGCAAGCAAACAGTTGTCGATCGCGCGAGTACGGCCAACGTGCTTTTCAGCGCGTTTAACAAACAAAACTTCAAAGTTTAATCTATTTTTTTCTGTGAATTTATTCAATACACAATAAACAATATCGAATTGTTGCGTTTTAACGGTGAAAACGATAAACATAAACAACAATCTGAAGGAAGAAAGAATTTAATTTATCCGGGCTTTGGCCGTTGTATGGGTAAGTGAAATTTATAAAAAAAAATATATATTTTAAGTAGCCATTTGTTGTTTGAGTGACCTAGTTTTAGTTTTTTTGTAGTAAGACGTAATTTTACATTTTTGATAAAGCAAAATATAAATAAACTTACTGGAAAAAAATTGAAGTCGAATAATGCAAATAGAAATTGATAAAATAATAGTAGATACTTTGCTGATTTTTTTTTTACAAATTTCCGTCATACCTTTCCAAGTTTGGTTTAGAGACAAACTGGTTTCAGCCTCGCACTATCCATATTCAGTACAATTTTTCGTTGTGATGGCACAACGCCGAAACCGGTTTGTCTCCAAACCAAACTTGACAAGGGATGACGGAAATTCGTTCCAAAATAAATAATCCTACTCAAACTGAAGCAGATATCCTAAAAATGATGACGCCATTTAAAAGAACTTGAGTAATTTAGTATAACTGTATTATTAACTTATTTCGACCCAATTTGTGGTGTGCGTCTTGATGTTGTTACACAAATGGAGGGACCTACAGCTGTACGCTCTGTATAGGAAAAATATTTTCCAAATTAGATGTTGCCCATACCAGTTATCGAACCCAGGTGCTACCTAGTAGTAGTAAGCGCCTCTTGCCACAGCGATGTAAATTCTATAAAATTTCAACTTCATAATAAAGTTTAGATGGTGCCATTCTACGTGGAACCCAATACCATTCTAACGACCTCCACGTGACGATTTTTCGCAAAGCTCCACAAAAAGTAATTGATACAGAATCTTCGAGGACAAGCCTCATCGCTGAATTTCGAAATTACACTTTGTGTGAATTTCCCTTGCCTTCCTTCGTTGTTCTCGAAGAGGCACATAGAAAACCCGATGTCGCTGTTGGCCCACAACGCACATAAAACAATCGGTTTTTGCGGGTACAATGCCTCTCAGCAGTCATTTGCGGCTGTCCTCTATTTCAAATTCCTCAATTATGCTTACTATACGATCAAGAAATTCGCCTTTTCAATGAACAAGATTTCTGGTAGATTAATTCAATAATTTTAGCTTTTGTTCAGCTGTAAAACATTCCATATTTTGAAATGGTTAATATCAGTGTGAAAGCGTATGTCAAATAGTACTTTGGCCTTTACTTTCTTAAGCTTCTATCATCTTTTATTTGGCGCTACAAACATTTGCCTATTTTTAAAGAGACAAAAAAAACTTCGCCATTTGCCTATCTTGCCTTTGGTGTTATTCACACCAAGTTTAGTTTAGATAGATCATTCTGTATTTGGTCCTTTCCTTTGTGTTCATGGAATACGTTGTCCATTCGTGATTTTGTTATCCATTTATGGGAGTCAAATCAAAGGCTCTTTTTAGCGGAGTATCCCCATCCATTACAACGCTGGTATAGTTTGCCATTCTATATTTTTTTCAATACTCGTCGACCCCGCGAAAACGGCCATAGATCTTGCTTCGGGTTGCTCTTTTGAATATACTCAAAACCTTCTGATCTTAGTTGGACTTTTTCCATGTTTCTGCGACATATAAACGATGATTGGTACGATGAGAGTTGTAGTAGAGCGTAATTTTTATGAGAAAAGGCTCTGCTATTAAATTGCCTACCGAGCCCAAAGTATCTGAATTAATTCAATTTCGCTTGACCTCGTAAAGTGAAGGTCCTTTAGGTATAGCCATGAGATATATTATGTTGTTGATACTCGCCGCTAAACCAACCTTTTTTATTAGTTTCGCTAAGTTGAAAAAACCGCCTTGACCCCCCTTTATTAAGACTACAGATCGCTGACTTTGAAATATCTTTTCTGATCGGCGAGGTCCTTCTCAATTAAGGCATAGCAAAAAGTTATGCTCAACGTCAATCTACATAGCCATTTAATTTTTTTGGGGAGCCCAAAACTATCTTGGTTCTCTCTGTGCTGTCGAAAACGGCTTCAAAATCTACCCAAAGGTGGTGTTTTTTTGATTTGCCTTTACTATGTATGCTCTTTACGCAATCAATGAAAAGAATTTTTGTTGACTCATTTTCTACAAAAAACCTCTATGATTAAAAAATTTAATAGCTATCGGTGCAGCCAAACGATTGCGCTATTATCGGAAAAGTTTAAAAGAATTAAAAATATATACATACATACACATACCGTTAATTAAGCTCAGCTAGCGCAGCAAATAAATAATAGTTTATAATTAAACGACAAAGCGGCAAAATACTAGCCATTTGCATTTAATTGCTTCGATGAACATAATTAAAAAAATATATATGCATATGTAAATTAAAAAATAACAAAAAAAAAATATAATAAAATATAACACTGCTCGACAGACTGAGGTTAGAGAAGTAAGCCGTCATCGATTCGCCATCAGTTAGCGAGTGACGAAACGAACGAACTCAATGAGGTACAACCAAACTCGCTATCGTCTATCCGTGCTAGCTAACTTTGTTGTTGCTTTCACATGCAAAATTTTTCGTTAAGCGACCGGAACTCAAACATAGCAAGCAGCGAAGTGGCGAATCGATGACGGCTGTAGCAGAAAAAATATGCATCACCTTTTTTAAACACATTAAAGCTGTAAAAATATTTCTGCACAGCAACGCTAATATTTGTTTAATAGTTTTGCGCGTACTAAACCAACCGTGGAATAGAGAAACAAAAAACTAAAAATAAAATTTAAGTAATAAGCAATGCTAAATTTATTTTTCTTGCTACGACACGTATTGTTGGTATGTACGAGTATATACATATATACATAAATACATATGTATGCACATATGTAGACTGGCGATCAAGACTGAGTGAATGGCGATTTTGTTTAATATTCACAATGTGGATGTTCACACTTGCCTTGTTATGAGGATATCTGGTTAAACATTTTTATTCAATAGTATATTTTATTGTTTTAAACTTAATAAAAAATGTAACCGCATAACCAAATAACCAGGCAGGTGTTTTGTAAGTATTTTTTTTTTTTAATAATAAATTTCGAGCTTTATACAAAATTTAGTAAACATTAACAAGTTTTTATCAAAATTTAAATTTTTTAATCTGATTTTTTTTGAATTTTTTGAACTTTTCTAAATTTTGAATACATTTTGAAACTTCGATTTATTTGCTTTTAGTTAAAATATATTATACATATAAAAAAAAATATATATACAAAATTGTATCTTAAAAAATTTTTATGAATAAAAAAAAGTCACCATTCACGCAGTGTTGATCGCCAGTGTACATACATACATATGTATATACATAGGTAGTATCTATTTATAGACATTTTGTAGCAAACCGCGGCTTATAAATGCGTACTTGCATATACAAATAATCGTGTATACATACATTCATATGGTACCATACGAAATTTTTGCGCGCTTCTTCCCACTATTTTTACAAGCCATTAAATAATCATTTCTGTGATTTGCTCATCGTGGCATCCAAACGCAGACGCCCTCGCGTTACTGCAAAGAAATAAGTCGTTAACAGGCGCTTAAATTACATGTCAAGTGAAATTGTTTTATTTTTTACTGTAACCCAGACGCTTTTATGTCAATACATTTGTCAATCAATTTGTTCAATCAATCGCGATGGTCAAATAAAAACAGCTGCGAGAAGGCCAGACATACATAAAGCAAAGATACTTGAGAACGCTAGAATAACTATTAAGTAGATATGTGTGTAGTATTGTGTGGAAGAAAATACTCGCAATTTGAAAAAACACTGCGAGTTTCGATTTCATGTGACCTTCATGCGTTGTTCACATGCTCTGTACCGAAAGGAAAAAAATATATAAAATAAAATCCACCCACACTTTTCCCCGTCGCTTGCATTAGACTGGCAGGCAATTTTTAATTTGTACTTGCTAATACTTGGTGATAAGGTAATCAGAATGTGTACATATGTACATACAATAAATAAAAACACATTAGGCTTTCCGGTGCCGCAAATGTACTATATACATACGTATATATTTTATGTACAACGCATTAAAACAGGCGTACGTGAATATGCTTCACCTTCAGATTGGGTGCGAAGTTCTAATTTGCAGATATGCACATTTTTTTCTTAAATATTAGGTTAAGGTTAGGAATTAACTGAAGTTGATCGGGATTGAGTCCGAGTTAATCCGGATCAAGGCTGCCGTCTGTTTAAGCTTTTAGGTTAGGTAGAACTGGGTGGCTATCGAAAAGTCTCACATAGACAGATATTTTCGACCATTGAGTTACCAGATAAAAGTACCCAAAAAAGTAAAAGTTCATATTGAGTGCCGATTTTTTAGAACCCATATTTTGTAGCTTGCGCTGGGCTAGTGAGATACGCCTTCCCAAAGCGCACTGCCTACAGTTATCGCTACTCGCCTAACCCATTTAAAGAGCGTGGTTAGCTAACAATTTGTGACAAGTTATGAGACCCAACAGAAGTCTACAGTCATTCCTCGTTAGTATAACTATAAGTTTTGTTAATTTCAAATCATGTGACCGAAGGGTGGCCGTAAATACTTTGAATCCACGTTATTGTGACCACCTTTTATCCGCCTCTTAGAACATGCCTAAGTGGCATTTCTTAGTAAGAGCCAGCCTGTAGAGAGATAGGAAAGGCCAGGTGCAGAAGGACTTGGCTTCACTTGGCATTTCCAATTGGCGCCGGTTGGCATAGAAGAGAAACGACTGGCGTGCTGTTTTGGACTCGGCCAAAATCGCTTACGCGCTAAGAATGAAGAAGAAGTAAGATAGAAATTTCTAGTAGCACTCTTTCTTTTGTTAGAGCATCCTTCCTTTCGTTTCCCTCAATGACCCTATCCCAGGTACCCAGTACAAATGAATTTTCCTAGTTGACCCTAAGCGTCTTAGTTCATCTATGCATTCTAGCACACTTTTGAGTTCGTCATATTAGGCCCTATAGATTTTATAGCTGCTTTGCTATCTATATAGAAATTAATTAGTTTGCTTTGAGTATTGTTGTTGTTGATAAGCTCTGTCGCTTTCTTTACCGTCGTAAAATTATATAATATGGTACGGACTGCTCCACAAGATAATTGGACGGGTCAAAATTTGGAATTTTATTTAATTCCCATTACGGGGCGTGGATTACGCTAGCAGATCCACTCACAAGGTAAGAATCCCAAATTAAAAAGTAAAACCTGTTATGCAGAGGTCTTATATTCAAAAGTTGATAGCATGATTCATAGAAGCTTGAAGCAAACTTCTACATACAGAATGCTATGGACTTCAGATTGAGGTATAGTCGAGTTTAGATTTTACCCAAGAAATATGAATGATCGTCAGAGTGGAGAAAGGATACCAACTCATAAGATTTTAAAGCAATGCAGTTAACGGAAATGGAAAACCTTAATTTCGTATTGAACTTAATTCTTTAAATTCAATAAAGCATTTAGGATGGGACCAAGAAATATGATAACTCGTAGAGAAGGATTTAAGCTTTGGGCTGTAAGCGGAGTAATTGTTGTAATAGTTATTGGCTTTTAGGAACAGATGATTTCGGAATCACCAAGTATGGAGGAGATCAAGTTCGGTTTGAAGGACATCATCTGCAGAAAAAGCAAGCCGTAAGGAGGCGTTTTTCAATTGCGATCACACAGTGCCTATGAGACAAATGTGATTAAATTCAGCCAGTAAAGTCAAGTGGAAAACAAAACTTGATAGTTTAAAAACTAAGACCTTGCGTGAGACATTACAGAAAGCTTTCGAAAAGTCAATATAAATCGAATCGAATTGACAACCTTCCTGGAAGGCAGAGAAAACTAGTCAATAAAGAACACTCTTAACTATGCCTTCTAATGTTTTCGAAAACGTTTGTAGACAATTTTGAGATCGCGGTATATATTGGCCCTTATTGAATATTTGCAATTACTTTAGAAGATCTACTTAAAAGGTTGTGGTCCCGCTTAACTCTGAGTGAAGGTTATCTGGTCTTCCTAAACACTCCATTTTAACCAAACCTAATCTAACGTACATTACTTTTAGTCGCTTTGCCCGCTGGTTAGTAACAAAAACTACATTCATATATCCATATATGTATATGAACATACTTGTGCACTATACATATGTGCGTATGCCTTTAGCGGGGTGTTGAGTAATATTTACCACTCCACTGTATGCCGTCCAGTCAAAACACATGACTCAAGGCATTTAGTAGAATGTATACATAGGTACATATGTATGTGGCTCTAGTATAATTACGACACTGCGGAAAAAAACCTAAAAGCAAGTGATTCACAAATCTTTTACCGGGATGAATGAAATACGAAGAAATACGTCGGACAACGGCGCTAAAAAAGCTGACGTCAATTGTAAATAACTTCTTGGTAGAATTTTGTTAGTAGGCGGCAAAATAGAAACAAAAACGCATTTGTTGTCACTAATTCGTCTCATTATAAATTTGTTTATATGCGGTAAGCATATTTATTTGACCTATCGCTATTAAGAAATCTATCTTCAGCATACGATTTTAGACAGTGATCGCAATATAAGCGAAAAATTGCCAAACTTGTTCGTGCTTCTTTCCAAAGTTTTTTTTTTTTTTNTTGCCTCTCTTTTTGCTACAAACGCATCGAATTACGGAAGTAGCTGAGAAAGAAATAGTTGAATACGCTGTTAGCAATAAATTGTAAAAATTAAGAATAAGTTGTAGATGGAATGCATTATCGTACAATTGGAGGAAAGGTGTACATACTTATAATGCTGAGAAGTAAGGCAAAAGACAATTGTGATGCAAAGGCTTCCAGATGGCAGATATTCGCACATATTTTTATTTAACTTCTTCGCAATCAATGGAAAAAGCTGGGAAGGACTAACTAATCACATGTGTATGTATTTATATATGTACCTACATCCATGTGTTATCAGTACGAAGTTATAAAGAGCTGCAAATTTATATAACATCAGGTTTTTCTCAAGATATGAAGTGAAGTATGTACACACTTGTTAGAAAAGATAACTGAATCAGTTCAATTGAATGCTTCAGTTTTAAAATCTACGAGTAGTTTTCTAATCTTACGTTGCTCAAGTACAATCACAACAAAAGTGTCAGACCCCTTTCAGACACGTCAAGTCTTGCTTTCAAGTCTGCTCGGTTCGTCGGCAAAGGAGGAGAGCAGAGAGGGGAAAAGTACATTCGTCCCACCTCCTTCGCCTACAAACGAGCAAACTTGAAATCAAGACTTGACGTGTCTGAAAGGGGTCTCATTTTACGAGTATACTTATCATGGTCTGTGCAATTTTTCTGATCAAGTTACAGAAGTTTGTACCAAACAAAGTTAAATTGCCCTTATCAAATACTCG
>NW_016159539.1:0-52493 GCF_001687245.7 Rhagoletis zephyria
CCAAATTTCATTTCATTTTACTCACCGGCTTCCAGGCATGTGGTTACGTATATGTGATGCGCTAAAGTGTTCACGTGATCTAGAACGAGGTCGTGAATGACGTGTGCTGGATGCTATACTTGTAGGGCCGTGCATAGAGCCCGCATATGACGCGCGTGAAATTCGGTCCGAAGCTGCAGCTAAAGACTGCCGAGATTGTCGTAATTCTGGTCGAGAGTTGATTAAATTTGTAGGAAAGGCAGCGCCTAAGTACCCACGATGTGAGTTGTTTGAAAAGCTATGCTGAGATTGGCCATNCGGTCCGAAGCTGCAGCTAAAGACTGCCGAGATTGTCGTAATTCTGGTCGAGAGTTGATTAAATTTGTAGGAAAGGCAGCGCCTAAGTACCCACGATGTGAGTTGTTTGAAAAGCTATGCTGAGATTGGCCATCGGCTATTGGTCTGTTTAATTGGAAAAGGTACATAAAGTAAAAAAAAAAATAAATAGAAACAGTTAAGTAAATTATCGGTTCTATCACTGTTAATTGGAAAAGATACATAAAATAAAAAAAAAAAAATAAAAACAGTTAAGTAAATTACCGGTGATATCACTGAATATATCGTAGTCTAATTTTCGTGAAATCTAACTGAATTCGAATTGCAACGAACGTATGAATGTGGTCAAAGTATATGCTACGTTCGTAGCTATTCGAATTCAGTGACTACGGTGGATTCAGTGATAGCCCTGTAAATATGTATGTATATAAAACATAAAAAAAAAACATTTTAAATTCTCTCAGTTATTAATACACAGCGATAACTAAATTTTTAATTTGCTCTCTTAAAGTGCAGTCATATGTGGCAATGTAAGAAGTTTCGAAGTCTGTGAAATTAAATGCTTCTGGACTGACTTTCGAAAGTAGTTTTATACATGATACAAAAAAGAAGGTAGTTTCAATAAACAACTTTTGACGGATAATAAAATTTTTGGAAGTTTCATAAATTGTGAGTATTATCATCGGCCTTGCCACTTTGTTAATATTAAAACAATAAATCGGAGTATTTTCCTTCCCATATTTATACCAATGTAATAATATTTAAAATCAAAAACCATTATCAGTGCTTGGTATTTTTTTAATAACGTAACTCNGACACCTAATAAACACAACGCAAACAGCTGTGACAAAGATGAAACAGCAGAAATGACAAAAAGACAAAAAGAGCAAAATCAATGTGCACAAACAAAAACAATTGTACAACAACAATATATTATATGAAACAAAATACTCGGCACATGCAATTAAGAATATCAAGTTAAATTAATCAAATCTACGGGAAATTTTGATGTTTTACTTATCTTTAAATTGTGCACCAGAAGTTTATTAACACTTTTTTTAATTTTTTACTTTAATAAGCGTAAACAGCTTTATCAAACACAAAATTTAAACAGATCACAGAAAAACACAGCTTCACAGCTTGACGTTTGCGTTAATTTGCTTTAAATTCCCGTAGGGTTGCCACCTGTATAAAAAATTATTAGATCCGCACTGTTCGTTGGATTACAAGAAATAAGGTGTCTTATATTTTGGTTCTAATGAGTAGTCCACTTGCAAACAGCGTTATGTGATTTTATAATAGAAAGCCATAAATTTGAAAAAACGACTTCGACAACAAGTAACATTTAAATTGAATCTTTCTTTTTATTACCTGAAAATTTGGACAAAGAAGAGCCTGATAAAATTGTAACATAAGATAACATGACATAAGATAACATTAATAGTCTACACGGCCTAAAGCAGTTTTCTAACATCATCATTTGATGAATACTTTTGAAAGTTTACAAATGAGTATGATAGCCACTTTTGGAAGAAGAGTTAATATTTGATGCTTATTCAAAATATAAAAAGAGTTTGCACTCTGTTGTTAGTGGACATGAAATTACTTTAAATACTAGTACGTTATCCACCAAAAACTAAAAATCGAAAAAATTGTACATAGCGCACCTTGCAAGTGGACTACTCAAATATACTTTTATATTTATCATCAGATTTTGCAAACAATTAGCTTTCTAAAATTTTGATCTTAAAGTTTCTAATGTATGCAAAAATCCTGAAATCGGCTTGAACAGACCGCCCTCCGATAAACAAATAATATATCGTCGTATAAAGTACAAAACCGCGTATCAACAAAATGCAAAACTGCGTATGCGAGGTTGCATAAATTATTTTCCAGAGAGTAAAACCACTCATATTTCAAAATTGTTCTCTTTTTTATAAAGTAATCGCATTTCTGGATAGTATATTTCAGGACGAATGGATAAAACTTGAGCCAAGAGCTTGTGTGAGCAAATCCAATCTTTGGCAAAAAATGTCAGTTACGTGGTTTTGCAGAACGACGATACGCGGTTTTGTACTTTAAACGACGCTATGTAAGTATAATTTTGACCACTTTCTTCATGCGTTCTGAAACCTTGGCATCAACCCCATTTTCGAAATTATGTAGCCGGCATAATTTTCAAGTCCATCATATTCCACATCTTTGAATGTACTGATAAAATCTTCTGCTTTAAAAAAAATATTTCTTCTAGTGATCAGGTAGCATGAATTTGATGAAATGTCATGATTTTATTAAAAGTCAAATGGTTAGCAACAACAACGAATGTAATTTTTATTAGTAAAACAATTATTAAAGTCCTAACTCTAATAAATAATATTTATGATAGCTCAGACCCCTAGGTTGAGCCCTTTTGGTTTATATCTGGGTCATACATATTCTAAGGTATCGGACATCAAGTATAACACGAATCTCCCTCTCATGAAAATTCACTTAATCTTCAGACATCTTTAAATAAACGAAAAAAGAGCACAACATGAAACTAAAGGGTACTTTATATTAAAGGACCCCCACGTTTTTGCAGTATACTTGATTTTCTATGCTTTTCCTGTATTATTTTGAAGATAATAAAAAAATATTCGTCAAAAAAATCAGCGATTAGCTTTCGATACGAAAATAAAGTCGGAAGTATTTTTTTATATAATGTAACAGTAAAATATTAAAAAGTTTTTTGGTGCGGAATCCACCAGGTTAAAAAAGGGAAAAATTAGTTTTTTTTCGAGCATTTTCCGTTTTATTTCACAGTAAAATAAAATAGTTCCATATAATCTTCATTATCAACATTGTGTTTTCGGTGGAAAGCTATTTGTAACGTAAAAGTCTTTTTTACTGATTGAATTTTCAAGTAACCTTTTTCTTATTTAGTTAAAGATAGGGCTCATTATACAAGCAACATTGGAAGCTATTCAACGTATTATTGTCCCATAGCTAAAATTTTTATTTATTCTAAATTTTATAAACTAAAAAGATAAAAATTACGTAGAAAAATAAAAACCGCGAGAATTATACTATTTCAAAAAGGATCGAGCTCAGAAAGCGAAATAAGAAGCTAAAAGAAAAAGAAGAAGATTTTCCGACTAAATAATAAAAAATCTATTGGAATTATTTCACTTATTTTTCTAGTACTATTAGTATTCTTCAAAACGCCGTGTCCTTGAATCTAACATGTGAAAGGTAAGAATAGTACTAAATGCCAAAAAGCAAACAAAATAAGCCATTAAAGCCGTTTTTCGTGAACTTAACCGCGAAACACCTCAACATATTGGCACAGTTCTAAGATCGAACATCAGAAACTTTGAAATCTGTATTCATAATTATCATGTTCTTAATTTCTTACAATTACATGTCACATCGCAAGACTACTGAACTCATGCTAGTTATTGCATAAAACACACTAAAAGCGATTTAAAAACCTAATTATAATCTTATCGCTATACGTATATCGCACAGGTAACGTAACAGTCTTTTTCTGTAACGTACGAGTCCGACTATTTTTACAACGCTTTTCCCAACTTGCAATGTTGTATGTCCAGACCACCATTTATACTGTATATAGGAAAGGTATTTATGGCTAACCTAGTCTAGATATCAACCTCGTCCTATGTATCATATCGAAGAAATACAATTAGAAAAACTCTAGAGGTAGATGTCGCCCCGCCAGAAGAAGTTAAATATTGCGCCTAAAAATATGCACTACATACGCTACAGCAGGAATCGACGACACGCCATTCCTTTAAATGAAATTAAATGCTGCTATATGTATGTCTGTACATATATACGTACAGTGAAACCCGCTTAAGTACCTAACCCGCTTATGCAGCGTTTTTGCTGCATTTAAAATGCAGCATTTAGCACTTTCGAACATATGTTTTCGAAGAGCGTTCATGCTATCGCATTTAGCAAATGTACATTTACGCGAGTTCGAAATCGTATGCTTTTGACAAACAGCCGTGTTCCAGTCGCTTATTCAGATCCATATCTATTGCGATCAATTCTTACGCAGAAGATAATGTGCAAAAAACCCTACTGAAAAGGAAAAAATAAATTTTAAACCAAAAACTTGAATTGTTTTAACCATAACCGAACATTTGTTTGTGTATATATTCATTTGTCGGTGCTGTCAATTAAAATTTCCTCACTTAATTAGGAAACAAAACAAACAGAGTTGATCACAAGTTGATCCAGATTTCTATCAGCATCACATCGATGTTGAATTTGCGTAACTTTTCTTTATCCAAATAATGTAAAATAATAAATGAAATCTCGATCGGCGATCACTTAAACGCAGCTAGCCACTGTATATGCGAAAAAGCAATGTTGCCACTTTTTCTCATTAAACTATGTTCGAATCGTGGAAATTTTGGAATATCACAGGGTTGCTTTTAGCATTTAGATTCTTAATGCAAAAATGGAGTTGCATTTAGTTGCATTTAGGTGACGAATTTTGTATGAATAAATGTACATTTAGGCACTCCGCACATTACGCGCCTAATCATAGCAGAGTAATTGTTTCGTCTTGCCGAAACGAATGCATGACGACTCCACTTCTGCACACTTGCACGACTTGCATAAGCCCTCGTGGCACATACATTACACATTTTCTGACCGTTTTTTCTTAGTGATACACTTTAGCGAATATTTCTGCAATAAAATATTGCATAAACGCTTATGGTTTAATGTAATTGGCACGAGTTTTAGCACAAAATCATTTATTTTCGATTATTTACTATTGAAATGATAAATAATTTTTATTTCCAACACAAAAAAGGTAAACAAATGACGAGTTCAAAACGGCAAGCGCCTTACAATGTTGGGCGCTTCGATTGATGAAGCTTTTATGATTAGGCGAAAACGTGGTTATGAATCGTAATATACAGAGCTTCATTGAAATACATGTGTTCGGCATAAAAGCTTCGTACTTTAGTATGCCGGAACGATTGCACTACTATGACTAGGCGCTTAATGTGCGGAGTGCCTTAGAGTAGCTAAATGCGCTAAATGTGCTTTTACGCATAAGCAGAAACAGCCAATTAGGTAACCAACATTTTTGGGCAATGTGAATTTTTGAATGTAATCTGAAGAAAATCCCTCTCTTAAGTACCTCCCCGCTTATTTACCCAACCCGCCTAAGTACCTAAATTTTTCGTACCCCATTTACCATTTTACCTATAATTTTCCCCTTTTAAGTGCTCTTTTAAAATTCCTTAAAATATTTACATATTTTGAAATTCAGTGGCAGCGTTACACATCTTCGGCAAAAAAATTATAAAAAATCAACCGAAATAGCTATCATTTCAACCATTTTTTCAAAAAATAAAAATTATTGTTGCCACATTATTGTGTCCACAATAGTTTTTCATATAAAAACGGCCTCGAGCTCAATAAAAATTGTTGAATAAAAAATCAACGGTAATTTTTAGCCACTTGAAACTTGTACATTATTACACTAAAATTGAATGGGCTATAGGACTGTATACTCAAAAACACAACATTTTAAATTTTTGTGAATTTTTTTCTTTAAGTGTTCTATTAAATTTTAAGCTTAGGTTTGTATGGTATTTATTAGGGAGTGAACTGTATTTTAATTGAAAAATCTTAAATAATGCTATGGTCTTGCTTTTAAACTACACTACTACTTCATTAAATGTTCATGTTTTATTCAAGGATTTACATATCTTTGTAAGTTAACAAAAAGATGTAACTACATCAATAACTATGTTCGCTTAAGTACCCGCATCGAGGTACTTAAGCGGGTTCTTTTAAGTACCCAACCTGCCTAAGTACCTCAAAAAGCTGACATTTTTCGTGAGGTACTTAAGCGGGTTGTACTGTATATACTAAACGTGAGCAAACCACATTTTGCTTGCATAGTTTTCTGTTCTCTTTTCACTGCAAGTTTAATTATTTTAATATCTATTGCAAAATTTTATACAGACAAGACTAACAAGTAGAAAATAAAAAAAAATAAAAAAAACCTTTTAATAAACCACGCTTTTATGAATGGATTAAAAATTAGAAGATAATATTTCTCAGTCCCATAGAATTTGTTTTGATAACTTTTGATTTAGAAATTTTAGCAACAGTCATTATAAACAATTTATGAGATTGAAAATGAAAAGCGTGGGGCGCATGTAATAGACTTGAATTGATATGAAAAGTAATATATGTATGTAGAAATCTGTGTAGAAATTTTAGGTCTATGTTATGTAGTTTGACTATGATCAATTAAATCTAACGCTTTGTAATGCATGCGCTCCACGTTTTTCGTTTTTAATCTCATAAATTGTTTATAATAACTTGCTAAAATTCTTATGCTTCCAGATTAAAGTGGTCCAAAAATGTATGTAAAAAAATAAGGTCGCATTTTTAATGCCGCCAGCCCCTAGGATTGTTCTATACCAAAAAAAATTATACCCCTATTTTTTTATTTTGAAAAAAAAAAATAAATTAGGGTGTGCTCAAAGCGCTCAAAGTTTTCAATGTATTTTATATGGGGGAAAAACAACTTTTCGTAGAAATAGTGTAGAATTCTTGAAAATCAATATTTTTCGATCGGAAAACTTTGCTTATCTTCAGAAGATTCCCGGTAATAATACCCAATTGTTCCTTTAACAATTTTTTCATGGTTTTAAGGGTCCTTGAAAATGCAATGGGGGACCAATAAAAAATCTTTAATTTAAATAAACAATTGGATATCAATATTTGAAGTCTCCTGAAGAGAATCACAGTTTTACGATTGAAAAATATTGATTTTCAAGAGTTTTATGCCATTTTTACGAAAATTTGTTTTTTCCCCATATAAAATACATGGAAAATTTTGACCGCTGTGAGCACTCCCTAAATATTTTTTGATTTCAAAATAAAAAATAGGGGTAGATTTATTTTCGGTTCAGAACAACCCTAGGGGGTGGCGGCATTAAAATTCCAACTTTTTTATTTTGGACCACTCTATTCCAGATGCAAGAAGAAAAACTATCCGAAAATTGTATTCTCGCGAGTTTCAGCGGTATTTAAAAAACAGTTTGAGCCAAAATGTAATGTAACAGTCCGCGTTTTGGACTATATTTATATGTTCTTGTTTCGAACGTATAAGGACGATCCTCCCAAAGCTTTCAGCGATTGATGTTGCCCAGAAATTTTTATCAAGACTGAGTTCAGCTCAATAAAAAAATTTTGCACACAACGCCACTCTGTAACTATGAAAAGTTTGTTTGATCGATCACAGAGTGAACATTTTTATCGATAACAAGTTCAGCTCAATAAAAAAATTTCTAAACAGCACCACTCTGTAACTATCAAGATGTAAAAATCCGTTCAAATGCACCAATCACGTGAGTTGGCCTTGATTCAAAGTGAACATTTGAAAAACGACTTACATCTTGTGGCTGTATCTCAATGCGCAGAGATGTTGCTATTATTTGTTAGCCTTCAGGAGGGTCTGTGTTCGAACGCCATTAGACGCGGCATATACTTTCTTAGTTTTTGATTGAAAAATAAACAAAGACGATATGGTTTATTTTTTTCTGTCAGTGTATGTGTGAATATCGATATTTTTTACAAACAAAAGAAAATTTGTACTAATCCATCTCTTTTGAAATATTCCAGACATCCCTCATATTTTTGCTAATTGTTTGGCCGAGATTCTGCTCTATTTTGTGGCGTGCGCCTTAAGATTATAGCCACCCGCACCTCCTATACATATGAAGGCAATTTTCAGATATATACATTAGGGCGTCCCTTATTTTTAATTTTGAAAAAATGTAAAGTTTCACCCTCCAAAAAGTTGTGGGTGGCTACAAAGAGAGCTTCCCTAAAATTTTACTCCCCTTGGACCATGCCTTCCCTACCCTTGCGTTTGAAGTTTTAATTGCTGTAACTCATACCACTTGGTGATCCATGTGCAGTAATCTATACATAGTATAGTACATAGGATTTTGACGAAATTTTCTCTAATATACTCTGTATCGACAGGAGAGTGACCTTTTTATTTAGAATTTTAATATGGTTGCCACCTGTCTAAAAACTATAAGATCCGCACCGTTCGTTGGATTACAAAAAATGTGGTGTCAAATGAAAGGGATTGGCCTCTAGAAAACCACTAATGTGAAAACCACTAATGTAAATGAAGGGTTGCCATCTTTTAAGAAAGTTACTGTAATTTTCGGTGTTCATTGGATTACAAAATGAGATACCAAACGAAAGGGCATGAATAGGGTTGCCACCTGTTTAAAAATTACTATTTTCTATACATACATATATAAAGGAAAGTCGAGATATTTTAACCACACTAATCTCAAAAACTACTGAACGGATTTATAACAGATTTTTTTTTTAAATATAATCTGTATCGATAGGAATATTATCTTAAGTACTTTAAATTCCCGTAGGGTTGCCACCTGTATAAAAAATTATTAGATCCGCACTGTTCGTTGGATTACAAGAAATAAGGTGTCAAAAAGGCTCAACTTTTATATGTTTAAGAATCTTCTTTTTGGTTGTTTGTTTTCCGACAGGGAAAGAGTATGATGTATTGTGGAACGATTTTCCGTCATCCCTTGTCAAAGTTTAATAATCTATTACTTTGCCACCTACTTAAAAGTAACTATTTTATCCGAACATGGTATGAAGCAAAGTCGAGATTTTTTGACCACGCCAATCTCTAATCTGCGGCCGCTACGAGGTAGTGGTTAGGAGCAACATGAACAAATAAAAACACAAAAAGTTTTTTTTTTAATAGCGGTCGCCCCTCGGCAGGCAATGGAAAACCACTGAAGGTATTTCTGCCATGAAAAACAGCTTCTGATAAATATACAGTCGCCGCTCGGAGTCGGCGTAAATCTGTAGGTCCCCGCTTTGCGCGACAACATCAAGGCGCACCCAACAAATCAGATGAGAAGCTCGGCAAAATACTAATATATGTGTAAGCGCGAATCTATTATTATTATTAATCTCGAAAATTACTGTACAGATTTGGACGGGATTTTGCTTAATATAATCTGTATCGATGGAGGTATCATCTTTAGTACTCAGAATTTATATAGGTTTGTCACCTGTCGAAAAACTTATAAAGTGTGTTTGTTGAAGTGAAACGGCTTGGCCTCTAGATGTTCAATAAGGCTGACTTCCAAAACGTCAATTGCATTGCATACGTACAAGTATAATGTTCCGTAACGCCGAACTACAAATGGTTGATAATGTATACTTTTCCAAAAGGCATCCGAAAAGTTATCGAAACTTATAGCTAGAGCAATCAACGCATCACTAACAAATTTGATGCTTCGTTTTTTTTGTTGCAATTGTTGTTGTGAAAATTCCGAAAGGCCGTTCAATTTTATATTACATATTCAAAATATGTATATGCATAACTCTGCATAACTGTACAAACAGTTTAAATACCGCAGTAGAACAGTATCCAAACATTAGGGGTATTCTCGAAGTCTTGCACGATGCACGGATTGCACGAAATGCAAAAATACTATTCCAAATTTCGAAGAGTACGAGAACACCCCATTGCAAAGAGGTAGCATGCATGGGAGCAAGCAGCAAAATTATGTATCAAATACAATAACAAGAGACAGCAAAAAAAAATTAAGTGAGCGAGATGAGAGGAATGAGAGAAATATGTAGCAATTCCAACAACAAAACAACTAGCACAGGGTCGCTATTATCTTGCTATGCTATTTTGCAAAATATATACATGGGTTTCGACGTTGCATATTTTTCAGCGATAGGAAATGTTGTTTCCCATGAATTTTCTTGTTGTGTGTTTGCAATTTATGCAATCCGTGCAAACCGTGCTACGTGCAATGGCTTTGCAAGATTTGGAGAATACCCCTATTGTATTGGCATGTTATGGAAGTCAGCTTAAATTATTATTTTTTGAGTAGAGTTGCCACATTTCTAAAAATAATAAGATCAAAGTTAATTTGACAAAAAAATGATGTACCAAGTGAAAGAATATGGTCTCTGGATGTGCAATAAGCCTTTATTGTTTTTAGTGGGGTTGCCACCTATTTAAAAATTACTACCTTTTATATAATACGTGATGCTTTATTCAAAAAGGCGTAAGGAGCTGATGCTTTTTTGTTTCTGGCATATGTGAGCATGTGCAGTGCCTCACAAAAGTATTCGGAAATAAAATTTTTCTAATAGAAAGTCCAAAAATCAGTTTTCAATACATTTTAATATTTAGCTTTCTTTTGCAAGAAAGAATACAACATCTCAAAAGCAAAATTATGAGCGTACACCACTCTAAACGTGAACTGACTTAAATTCACATCACATAAGTATTCGGAATTTTAAATCTTAACGGGCCCGCAAAGGCACCGTTATCCGCACAGATGCGCGTCGCTGTTGGCAGAATAATGCACTCATTCTGTGTGTAAAACTTTATGGTTTCGGTAGGTTTAACTTAGTGCGAAATAAACTACGTTGAATTGTGTAAAATATGAATAATATTTAATTTACGAAATGAAGGAAAAATATTGAAAGAGATATCAACGGCCACAAAAAGAAACATTTCAACCATCCACAGCATTTTGCTAAGTAATTATTTAAACTTAGGACAGCGATCAGGAAGGCCTGAAAAATTCAAGTCTCGCGATAAGGCAGCTATAATAAGAGAAATCAAGGAACAGCCACGTACTTCTGCACCAGAAATTGATAGGAGTCTCGCTGCGACTTGCGAAATAGACGTCAGTGATGAAACCGTGAAAAGAACGTTTAGAGCTGCTGGGTATAATAGGCGATCTCCAAGCATTAAGCCGCTCATAACTGAAAAAAAACCGATTAAAGCTTTTGGAGTTCGCAAATAAGTACATTACATTACATTTGGTCAAAAGTAATATTTAGTGACAAGACTAAATTAAAAATTTTCGGGTCAGACTGTGGTAACAAAGTGAGGCGAAAAGCGAATTCCGAAATGCATCGTAAAAATACCATATGTTTAGTCAAGCATGGAGGTGGCAATGTATTGTTAGGGATGTGCATGTGTGCAAATGGTATCGGTAGTATGCAGTTTATTACTGACAAAATGGATCACCGACTGTATATTCAAATATTAAAGGACAATTTGAGTGCTAGTGCCGATAAACTTGGGCTCTCGGGTGTTATATCCTTCAGCAAGATAACGACCCAAAGCATACAGCTCACTATACCAAGCTTCGGATATTATATAATACACCAATCGAGCACTTGTGGGCAGATTTAGAGCGTGCCATTCGGAAACACAAAATTTCGTGAACGGACAGCCTTAAAGCACCGATACTCAAAGAATGGGCGGAGAGGTTAGCTGAGAGAACACAAAAGCTGGTCTTTTCAATGCCGAATAAATTAAGAGATGTTTTTAAGATGAAAGGATACTCCACTAGAAATTAATTAAAACTACTACTATATTATATATGTATAACAGAAGCTGTCACTCCGAATACTTTTGTGATATGAGTTTACATAGTTTTTAAGTTAAGCAATATTTACTTAAGTTTTTCTTCGGGAAAGGTTTCATTTTTATTTCTAAACTAAACTAGTTTTTGAGAAATAAATAAAAAGTGGAAAAAGATTCCTGGTGTTTTATAAAAAAAATATTTCCGAATATTTTTGTGAGGCACTGTATGTACATAGCGTCGTTGAAAGCACAAAACCGCGTATCGTCATTCTGCAAAACCGCGAAACTGAAATTTTTTGCCAAAAATTGGATTTGCTCACACAAGCTCTTGGCTCAAGCCTTATCCGTTCGTCCTGAAATATACTAGCGAGAAATGCGATTGCTTTATAAAAAAGAAAACCATTTTGAAATATGAGTGTTTTTACTCTCTAGAAAATATATTATATATATATAAATTTATGCAACCTCACATACGCGGTTTTCCATTTTGTTGATACGCGGTTTTGTACTTTAAACGACGATAGGTATGTATTTCATCTTCTTTACGCTACATTTGTTGGGAGTTCAGTGAGAGACAGAATTTACATATAAATCAGCTGTGCCTACTTTGATGTCTTTATCTTATTAGGTTCACTTACATATGTACAAGTACTTTAGTGTCTACATACATATCGTCGTTTAAAGTACAAAACCGCGGTGACAGGTAAAAAGATCAACGGAAATAAGGTCAATTGACTGTATTTCCCACCCTGGTGCGAAATAAAGTCAATTGACATTATGACCTTTTTAAAAACGAAGCAAAATCCATTGACATTATTCCTCTTTGAAACATTATATTTGCTTAGCTTCGCGGCGATCCGCGTTAGTGCGCCACGCCACGCCACGTCACGCTACGCCGCGGCCTCCCCTTCCCCGTCTCCCGTCGTGCTGTAACGCAGGTAGATTTATTTTTTGTATACGTTGAAATAAAATTTTTATATATTTTAAACATCGAGGGCTTATATTCAATAATACCCTCTATCTGCACACTTTTCACAAAGATGAGATTCTGTGATAAAAATCCACCTAAGCTTTAACTACCGTCAGTGAAATTACTGTTACCTTATATAAAGACAGGTAATAAGTCCCAGATGGTTTCTAAAATCACAAATTAGTTTTTGTGCAAATTGTAGATAGAGGGTATTAATGAATTCAAGCCCTCGATATTTCACATTTTTATATTTGTAAGTTATTGGATGTCAACTTGGCTCAAACCGTGCCATTTGTCCCTATTTTACTTCAAATGGCACTTAATTTTTCAATTTGGCACAAAGGGCCAAAATGGCACTTTTGTAAAAAAAAATAACATTTCAATACATTTTTGTAAAATCCTTTGCGTGCACTTCTCAACTTCTTCTAAACTAAACTTCAACTAAAATTTTCTAATTTATAAAGGCTATTCAACTGGTTTATCTTATTTTATCATTGCACTTTTGTTTGGAAAATGTAGCTTTATTTTATTGCTAAATGTGAACAATTAAAAGAAATGACACATTTTTTGACACTTTTATTTTTCTATTTGGCACTTTTTTATCCTCAATATGGAACCTCATAACTAAGGATAGTTGGCAGCCATGATTTAAAGATTTCTGCTGTGTTTTGGGGCAACAACTTGTCTGCAGTAAAAAAGCATATAATTTTTGTTTCAAAAGTGTGTGAACACCAATCAATTAACTTATACGATCTCAGTTCCGATATTAAATAATCAATAATTGTTTATACCCGCATTTTGGCACATTGGCTCGTTGAATGTGCCATCAAATAAATAGTAACGTCATTCTCCTTAGCTGCTTTTAAATGATGTCGTCACAAATTGCTGGCGGAGACATGAATACAGTGTAAGAAAATTCTTTTTCTATAATTGTTACTTTATAGAAAGGTTGGTTTCTGTTCCACCTTAGACATTCCGAATTCGTTCAAAATATGCTAATTTAAAACACAGAATTCTTTCATCAACTTAAAACACAGAATTCTTTCATCAACTTAAAACACAGAATTCTTTCAGTGTTCCTCTGGGGTTCTTGGACATGGACTGCTTCTTCAATTTAATAGCGTTCGCTTTATTTTTGTGGAAATGAAACATGGTTTGCAAGTTATGGATCATTTCTACACTCTTTCTTCAAATATTTCTCGTATTCCAGCTGTGCGCAGGCGTTTAGTTTTTCGCATCGTGTTTTTACATATTCGTAATTTAAATTTTTTTAATAAAATCATATGGTGGTAGTTCATGATTGTGTGCGGATAAATATCACAACACTGAGAATTAANGCTACCTTATATAACGACAGGTAATAAGTCCCAGATGGTTTCTAAAATCACAAATTAGTTTTTGTGCAAATTGCAGATAGAGGGTATTAATGAATTCAAGCCCTCGATATTTCACATTTTTATATTTGTAAGTTATTTGAAGCAGGGATGCCAACTTGGCTCAAACCGTGCCATTTGTCCCTATTTTACTTCAAATGGCACTTAGTTTTTCAATTTGTAAAAAAATAACATTTCAATACATTTTTGTGAAATCCTGCATTGCTTTTTCTCAACTAAAATTTTCTAATCTATAAAGGCTATTCAACTGGTTTGTCTTATTTTATCATTGCACTTTTGTTTGGGAAATGTAGGTTTATTTTATTGCTAAATGTAAATGATTAAAAGGAATGACACCTTTTTTGGCACTTTAATTTATCTATTTGGCACATTTTGGCACGTTTTTATCCTCAATAACTAAGTATAATTGGCAGCCCTGATTGGAAGATTTGTGCTGTATTTTGGGACTTGTCTGCAGTAAAAAAGCATATAATTTGTATTTCAAAAGTGTGTCAGAACCAATCAATTAACTTATATGATCTCGGTTCCGATATTAAATAATCAATAATTGTTTATACCGCATTTTGGCATAATGGCTCGTTGAATGTGCCATCAAATAAAAAGTGTCGTCGTTCTCCTTAGCTGCTTTTAAATGATGTCGTCACAAATTGATGGCGGAGACATGAATACAGTGTAAGAAAATTCTTTTTCTATAATTGTTTCCTTATAGAAAGGTTGGTTTGTTTTCCACCTTAGACATTCCATGTCGGCTTTTGGACATGGACTGTTTCTTCAATTTAATAGTGTTCGCTTTATTTTTGTGGAAACGAAACATGTTTTGCAAGTTATGGATCATTTCTACACTCTTTCTTCAAATATTTCTCGTATTCCAGCTATGCGCAGGCGTTTAATTTTTCGCATCGTGTTTTTCCATATTCGTAATTTAAATTGTTTTAATAAAATCAATTAGTGGTAGTTCGTGATTGTGTGTGGATTAATATCACAACACTGAGGATTTGGCAATAACCTTTTTCATCTATTAAAAAACAATACTTACGGGACAATGTTTATTGTAAGAACAACATTTTTTTCTACGAATCGACATACTTTAAGCATTGTTGACGCTATTTCCTCATTCAAATGTGACTTTATTTCCAAATTTTTATTGACTTTATTTCGCTTTTGAAAAGGTAATAATGTCAATTGACTTTATTTCGCACCATAAGTAGTGACAGGTAATAAGATCAACGGAATTAAGGTCAATTGACTTTATTTTCCATCCTGCTGCGAAATAAAGTAAATTGACATTATTACCTTTTCAAAAGCGAAATCAAATCCATTGACATTATTGCTCTTTCAAACATTAACCCATTTGCGCTCTCTGTACTATATAAACGACACCAATTCAACCCACGTCTAAAAGTTTATTATTATTATTAAAACGAAATTGCTTTAATAAGTTTGCACCTACTCGTATTAATTTCACTTCAGATAGAATAAAAGATAAATAGGTATAACTGGTGATACCGGATTTGGACACTTACAAACCAACTTTTGACATTAGAAGTGGTCCACATGAAAAGCTGCTATTTTTTCTTGAATTATTGCACTTTGCCTTAAAATATCCGCTATTTTAAAGTAGAAAAAGAGTAAGTTAATCAATTTATTAACAGTGAGTACAACGGTTTGTTATTTGATGGATTTATACAGCTATTTCGTTAGCTGTCGCTTTTTCAGTACAACGGGCACGTCTATACTAATAAATACAATTTTTTGAAAGCTGGTTTTTTCTGTTCGAAAAGCTTGAGAACAGCCGTACCGATTTTTTTAAGTTTTGAACACCTATTTCCGACTTTCCAAGCATGGTTAAAGACTAAAAATAATTCGGATATGTCATGGGAGCGTTGCACCTCCCATACAAACTGAATTTTCCATACTGCATATGGAGAGGAGTTTGCAGTAGAATACTAGAACTTGGTATGGAGATAGTATATGAAATCAATCCAGGGTGCGTGGTCCTCCTTTACATAGTGAAACTTATATAATGCATATTTCTGCAGAGATTTATAGATCATACAACTATGCACTATCGTACAGAATATCTCTAGAGATTTGTGGAGATTTATGTTAGTAATACTTTACTTTAAGAGAAAAAAGTGAGTTAGTGGAAAAGAGAACCTTGCCCGTAGTTGAAAATAGTCTTGCAATTACGTATAACGCTAAAATGTTCAAAATCTGGCCTCTGTGTGACATGAGGATTCAGAGTTTTTGTCAAAAACGTCTGGTAGTTGCTGAAGTAATTTTCTAGAACTGTATATATATTTATTTCTTAGGGCCGTTTGCACCATGTCTAGTTAATTCTAACTCCCAGTTAAACATCTTTATCGACGTTATCGACACCCATCATATAACATGTGATCGATAAAGCAGTTAACGTGCTTAACTGAAGGATGTACCTCCAGTTAGCGTTAACTAGACATGGTGCAAACGGCCCTTAATGACATTTCGATTATATTTTGCTACTAAAACTGGTTGATAGCAAGTTCTTGAGGTTATTACTAAGTCTTTGACATATATTGTGTCAAATCGCTGTTATCAAAAGTATGAGGTGTTTATATTTGTAACAAGAAATAGTGGTGGGTTATGAATCTCCACGTACATGCTTGTTATGAGTATATATATTTTTTGAAGTTTCCTAAAGCAGGAAACTTAAGGTGTATGTACTAGAGAGCTCACAAGCACTTCATAAATAGCTTGCAAGCCATCAGCTCTCATTTAAAGCTCTGTATATCTCCTTCACTCGCATAAAAAATCAACTGCTGCACTGGCGAAAGGTTTTGTCATACGAACGAATGCTTAACGATAGGCAAAACAAGCAACATAACAAAACGGAAGCAGAACCAAACTGAAGTAGATAAAAGATGCACGCATCACTCAGTGGAAGTAGCGGCGACAGCTAATCAACGAAATTTGTGCTAATTCTTGCTTTGTATACATATGTAAGTGCATACCTAAATGTACATACATATGTACATGTGTGGGCGCGCACTTCCTATGCTGAAGTGTTTTACAAAAACAAAAGTCCAGATGTGCTTATGGCCTGCTTACCTAAATGGATTGTGATATGTTTCATTTTTTGGCTTGATTTTGGCTTAGCATCTGCGATTTTGCCTGCTCTTATATATGTATTTATTAGTACCAGAAGTACTCAGAACCCGATTCTCAAAAGGATCGACAGTACCTGACAGTAAAAGTATCGATACTGAGTACCCCAAAGTACTCAGAACTCACAAAGGAACTCGAAAGTACTCAGTACTCAAAAATACTCCGTTCCTATCATTAGTTTGAAACATGTACTCAGGGGCCAATTCTGGTTCTATGCAACTGTGAAGTGAAAATGAAAAATTCAATGTCTGTGAAAATTTAATTTCTTTACTTTATCGGTTCGTTATCATTTTAAGCGATTCTCGATCATTAATAAACATCTGTCAAGTAATTATTTGGTAAATTATTGTGAGTTTAAGGCAATGATATTCTTTATTACAAGATTATGATTTTGAAAAAAACTTCTTCTCTTTTTCACAGCCAGAAAACTATGTGAAAAAGGTTTTCACAGTGAAAAATTTTTGACAAATTAATTATTTTACATTTGAAAACAGAATCGTAATTTCATGTGAAGTGATAAAAAATGTTTTCACTTCACGTGTTCACAGAACGGGAATTGGCCCCTAGGATTGATTCAAAGTGCTAAGTATTAGTATATTAAGTGTCGAATAGATACTTAAAAGTACTGAGTTCTATTTACATTTACCGGTATTCAGAAATGATTGTATGTAGGTACTCAATTTCAAGTTTCAAAAATCTTGGAGTACAAAGTTATACCCAGTACAGTTAGCCATTTATTTAATGTAATTTGGGATGAGTATACTAATTTGAATAAAGTGCAGTCAGCTTGGCAGATTTCTGCACCAACCATAGAAATGTTACCATCATGTGTATATTTAAAAAAAATACTCAGTACTCTCAAAAATACCCGATCCTTAAAAGTATCGGTTGATTTTTTCGCATTACAGTTAACTACTATAGGTCGGAAAACTTTTTAAAATTTGCAAACTACTTGGTGTTATTAAATTCACATTTATGTAGCTAAAAAATTTATTTTTCAAAGTGACAAGAATAAAGGAAAATTTCTTGCTTGGAGGATGAGCAGCCAACTGTTAAAAACGTTATTTATAATCAGTGGCGGATTTAAATATTTGCCGCCCCTAGGCAATTCATAACTTGCCGCCCTTTTTTCACGAAAAAAAAAAAATATATGTATATATCAAATATGATTGTTATTGTCAGTGCTTTATTACAATATAGTAAAACAAGATGTATTCTGCACTGAAATGCTTTAGAGGTTTGGACAAGTAGAATCCAATTATCAGGACATTGAAGTAGCGCTATGCGAGTATACAAAATAAAATGGCTCATCCGGAAGATTTTTTGACCTCGCGCAAGACAAACAGAAGACCATACACAGATACACTGCCTAATTTGACATACGACGGAAGCTGACCTTCAGATTATTCACGTTATGATACACTTATGAAAAACTGGTGGGCTTGGAATCAAGAATTTTCTCGAAAATGCACGCTCGTTTTTCGGCAGTGTTGTCAAGTGTGGTAACCTTTTAGATGATTCTCGTTCTCGGGGCAGCGTGTCGGCTGTTTCTTTGCGTCACGCGCAGGCGCGCCGTCAGGTTTCTAAGCCGCGTGAATGAAAGTTAAATGGAAATTTCAACGACTGCTATACTAAGGAAAAATTCGCAGCGTAATTCTAATTTTGAATTGTATTGAATGAGATGAATCATTAATAATATTTTACAGACACAAACACAATTTCAAGTGCAGCTGAATCCAAATAAATTTTTTTCTTTTAATTTAGCTGTCTTAAATTTTGCCGCCCCTTAATTCTGCCGCCCTAGGCTTCAGCCTATGTTGCCTGTACGATAAATCCGTACATAAATAAAAAAAAATTCCTTCAACTTACGAATACTTATGGGAAAAGGTATCCAAATTTACACTGAGGAAAAAAACGAAGTATCGCTCAAAATTTAAGGCGAAAATGTATCCAATTGCATACATATGTATCAAAACGGCAACACTGATGTCAGGGGCGAACGCAGGTGGGGGTTTTAGGGGTTCAAACATTTATAACAGTATATTACAGAAACAGTTTTGCACTAAATTAAAGGAATTCCTGGTATGGTACACATGTACACCACGAGACAAAATGATAAGTCTAACAAAAGCCACGAATGTAAATCAAAATTTTTCACTTTGTACAAAAATCAGAAAAATTCAAAAAAGATGCACAACAGCAATCAGGCAGGTTCTGCAATTCACTTCAGAGTGAATTTCAATAAAATGCGCTTTGATTTCAAATTGGCAGGGGTTGAAATTCACTCATAAGTGAATTGCAGAACCTGTCTGAATATTCTAGTTGGAAGTGTCTAAAAAATACCGCTGCTCTTTGATTTTTTTTTTGCTGACGACTTCACGCATTTTTTCCATACAAAGTTACTATGATACAGTTTGTTTTGTATGGAAGAAAATAAAAAAATAACCAAAAATCAACGCGAATTCTTAGCCTATTGAAACTTGCATGTTAATAAATACGCTAAAAAACTGCATACTTAGAATTTTTCTAAAAATTTCTAATACAAAGTTTGATGTTGAATTTTTTTAAATTTTCCAAATTTTGCAAAAAGACGTAACAAACATTGTCGCTGAAATACAAAAGGTCGTACCTAATAAAAAAATTCAAAATTCAGTATTTGATTGACATGACGGATTTCATCGAATTACAACTCCCACATCATTTTATGAAGAAAATAAAAAATATTAGTCACTACTTTTTCCATTTCAGTAACGATGTTGTTACGTCTTTTTGCATTTCAGGTGACGATATGTATGTGCATTTTTAAAACGCAAAACAGTATAAATGCAGTATTTTGGAAAAAACCGCAGTATCCATTCTTGGAATAAAAAAAGTATATACTGCGAAGGAAAGTATTTCGTAGATGTTTTTGCAAAACCGCCATCGATCAGTTGCAAAACCGCCTAAATCACCATTGTGACACAAATGGGATTTGGTAACCTTGAACTCCAGGCATCGAGATTTATCCATAAGAATCGTAAAATCGTTATTAACCCTTTCGCTATTTTGATGCCTATGGCGTCATGCTTTTTTGAATACTCACTGACTTAATAGAGCTTATCTGAAATTATATTTTTGATGTGTATAAATACATCTTTGGTTTCGGTAGGGGTAAAATTTGCGAAGCTGTAACGCATAGCCCAGCAGAACATTTCGAAGGGCTTAGCATATGTATTGCAGCATAAAATTTTAATTTCATTAGAATCACCCTGTGTTTTCTTGCTATTGTAAATGGTTGCATACATTTAGGCATATCNGATGTGTATACGTCTTTGGTTTCGGTAGGGGTAAAATTTGCGAAGCTGTAACGCATAGCCCAGCAGAAAATTTCGAAGGGCTTAGCATCTGTATTTCAGCATAAAATGTTAATTTCATTAAAACCACCCTGTGTTTACTTGCCATTGTAAATGGTTGCATACATTTAGGCATATGAATAGTAACAGGAAATGCGGTGCGATTGTTTATTACTTCCGATTATGCAAACTCCGCACATGCATAAGTTTGTATGTACATACATATATATGTATGAACTGGTTTTGATATTTTAATAATAATCCCAACGGTTTTTACCCTCCATTCCCGCCCATCCGCACGAGGGGCGCAGTCCGCATGACGTACGGAACCAATATTTTAAATTTTTGTGCCGAGTCACGATAGGCAGGAGTTTGTTAAGTGTCGAGATCTAAAACTGTTCAGCTACAGAACTAAATTCATCAGCTGATTTTATGTATTTATGTCAATAATTCACTTATTGAGAGAGGAGAGTATCGCTTTCTTAATGCTGAAAAGCGGATCTGATATATCAAACGTGCTGGAATGAGAGTTAAAATCCTGGCATAAGCAACGGAGTGGGTCGTGCAATTCAAAATTGGTTTTACAAGCTTTCAGAAATATGGGACAAAAGTGTCTTGATACGCGTGACGGAACATTAAAGCTTACATCAGCCAGAAGAGACGGACTTGAAATTGAGCCTGTCAGTAATTTAACCATAAAAATTATACCAAGCATTTCCCTGCGACTGGCAAGTGTAGGAAGGTTAATAAGTTTTAAGCGACTCGTATAAGGTGGAAGACTATATTGAGAATCCCATCGGAAATTTCTTAAAGCAAAAAGTAGGAATTGTTTTTGAATTGATTCTATCTTGTCTGAGTAAATTTGATACCTTGGATTCCAAACCACCGAGCCGTATTCCAGAATCGGCCTAACTAATGTTGTAAACAGGGTTTTAGTGATATAAGGGTCACTAAATTCTTTTGACCATCGTTTCACAAATGCAAGTACACCTTTAGCCTTGTTGACTGTCACATTAATGTGAAGATTAAAATTAAGCTTAGGATCCATTGTGATACCAAGGTCCACAAAATTGTATACCTGTTCCAGGTTATGGTTACCTATTATATAAGAAACTGGCAGAACAGCTCTTCGCGAGAAGCACATTACTTTACATTTCTTAAGATTTAGAGGCATAAGATTTACTTTACACCAGTAAGCCATGCTGTTTAAGTCTGATTGTAGCAAAGACCTTTCTTCAATTGAAACGTACGATTTATAAAGTTTTACATCATCTGCATACATTAAAATTTTGGAGAATTTTATATCTGTAGAAATATCGTTTATAAAAAGCAAGAACAGAATCGGGCCTAGGTGGCTACCCTGAGGGACTCCTGAAGTAACATCAATGACGTCAGAGATAGTATTTTTAAACAATACCCTTTGTGATCTATCATAGAGGTATGAAGAGATCCAACGTAGAAAATTAGGTGGAAGACCAAGAAGATCAAGTTTATAGATGAGCAACGAGTGGCACACTTTGTCAAATGCTTTACTGAAATCAGTATATATAACATCAACAGTTTTGCTCTCACTAAATGCTTTTGAGATATAGGATGTTAATTCAAGTAAATTTGTAGAAGTTGATTTGCCCTTGCAAAATCCATGTTGACTGTATGAAATGCTTGAAGTGATAGAATGCGTCAACCGATTTGTTATAATTGCTTCAAATAATTTAGGAATTGCAGAAAGCTTAGCTATGCCCCGGTAGTTCTCCACTGAAGACCTGCTACCGCTTTTATGTAAGGGGGTTATGAACGATTCCTTCCATACAGTTGGAAAAACGCCCTCTTTAAGAGACAAATTAAATAAGGCTGTTAACGGCTCATAGAGATAATCAGCACAATTTCTAAGAAAACAAGTGGGGATCTGGTCAGGACCATAACTAAAAGACTGCTTTAAGGACTTCAGGTAAACTAAAACATCATCGGGAGATATTATAGGGTTATGTATTGAGTTAATTGGACTTAGTTTAAAAGGATAGTCAAAGTATGCTTGGGAGTTAGTGGAATAATTGGATTTAAAAAACTGAGCGAACATGTTAGAAATTGTTTGATTATCACCAGAGACGGTATTTTGATACTTCATGGCGGAAGGAAACCCACGTACATTTCGCTTGGAGTTTACGAAATCATAAAATGATTTGGGGTTATATATTATACGTCGTTTGATTTTACACAAGTAATCTTTATAACACTTTTTGTTTAATTCAAAGAACTTGTGACGCAAAAGTGAGTATTTTACATAGTATGAGTGTAAGCCGGTTTTTTTGTGTAATCTAAAATAACGTGACTTTCTGTTTTTCAAGTTTCTCAGTTCTTTAGTGAACCATAACTGTGTTTGTTCTACAGGAACACACATGCGTTTAGGCACATACTTTTCAAATAATCTATGTACAGTAAAATTAAAATGTGCAACGCTTTGCTCAACTTTTTCTTTGTATATAGGCCACGACAATTTAGACAATTCTTTATTCAGTTTTTTAAAGTTGGCTTTCGAAAAATCAAAGCGAATATTTGGTTCGTATGTTTGGACATCGCAATTTTGACCATCGTTTATAATTTCGTAAGATATCTCAATAGCAGGGTGGTAGACATCTTCGGGCAAAACTAGTGGGTCACATTTATTTACAGCCGACTTAGATGCATCATCAACATAAACAAGATCTAATACTTTGCCAAACTTATTGCGAAGTACATTAACTTGATTCAGGCAGAGTTCAGCCATCTCCTCTAAAAATACGTTGTTGCACGCGCTAGACGAGAAAGGTACAATATCATTGTCAATGATGTTCCATGATACATTTGGTAAATTAAAGTCACCCAACACAATCAATGAATCAGAGGGTTTAATCATTGAATTAATTGATTTCAGTAAAGATACATGTTGTGAATACACTGATAAGTCAGATCGGGGAGGAATATAGCATAGAGCTAAGTAAGTAAACCCCCTTCCAACCTGAACACGAATGCATTTGAATTCTGCAGATTCAATGTGTGGAAGACTAACTTCTTCAGATGGTATTGAAGAGTCTACGGCAAAGAGTACGCCACCGCCGACTCTGTCCTCCCGATCTTTTCTGTAGATATGATAATTATTTGAAAGAATCTCTGAATTAAAAGTGTGAGGTTTGAGCCAAGTTTCAGTCAAAGAAATTATATTATAATTGCATTCAAGGCCATTAAGATATAAATTCGTTAATTTAGTATTTATGCCTCTTACGTTTTGATAATAAATAGTTAAAGCAGATTTAATAATCAGTTTTTTGGTTCTGTATTCTGACGGGGAATATTTGCTAAATTATTATTTTTGTTGGGCCTATACTCAAATTCACGAACGAAAGCTCCGGAGGGCCAAAAAGAACTACTAAGCAGCATGTCAAAATTTTCTAAATTTACGTCTATTTTAAATGAAGAAATATTTCTTTCATATTTAAAATTAAATTTTCTGATACTTAAGTTGACAGTTTTAACTTTGGACGAGATGTAAAACTTTATATCGTCCTCGGAAGTATCCCTCGAAAATCTAGATACAAATATAGACTTCTTTGGGGGAACCACAACCAGTCTCCTAGTATTAGACTCGATTACCGGCGGACGGGGTTGAGTAACTGAGTTACTAATTGAGGGTAGAGTAAGCGTTGGAAGATTAAATGGCGGTGCCACAACTTCAACGGGGAAGGGGAAGATACTGCAGGGTCGTTATCATTAGAAGCAGACTTTTATGTATGTTCTTTTGAGGAAGATAACTCCGTTGTCTGTGGACATGGAGAAGAAAGATTAATTAAGTCATTCGGAAGATTGTTCTGACGTGGAACGGTCCTTTCATTAGGCGGACTATGAAGACGCTTACGTTTTGACACATGAATGTCCTTCATAGATTGTACGGTATCTAAGCATTTAAAAGATTTAAATACATTTTCATAATGTTTAAATTTTTCGGTCAGTACCGACAACTCTCTCCCTACCTCAGAAAACCCATTTCTGGTTTGCCTAAACAACTTAAAGAGATCAACTTCGGTTGACCTGCACTTTAAGCAAGACCAGCGAAGACCTTTGCCATCATTAATAGCGTCCAGAATTCTTCCTGTCAAACCAGCACATTTTAGATGGCAAATACCATCACAGAGCCAGCACGATAAGTAGCGTTCAGATTCGCTTTTAATTTGGCAGTTATCAAGATCACACTTCATATTGAAAGATTTAATAACACTTATGTTAATAAAAAGACAAGCAAAATAAGTTTAACACAACACACACAACAATTTAGGAGCTGATGTATTTAGCTTAAAAATATATGTAGCGAACAGTTTGAGTATCACTGTATTGTGACACTTAATAAACGCAACGCAAACAGCTGTGACAAGAAATACTAAAAGAAGTAAACAAAAAGAGCAAAAAGAAATGTGCAAAAATAGAAACGATCTCAGTTAACTACAAAGGAATTACAACAACAATGATAACAACAAATGACTCGGCAAGATTAGATGTATGCTAGTGAAATTTAATTAAATTTAATATAAACCACAAAAATCACAAAACTTTCACTTAGCTTCGATTATTATCACACTAAGATGCTCGTAGGCACTTTTTATAGCAACTTTTACTCAGGATTAGCACAATAAACTTTGCAAAATACAAAGACAAACCAGAGCACAATATAAGTAGAACTTCGCAGCTTGACGTTTGCGTGACTTCAATGTATTCGTAGATGGTTTTAAGCATATTTAGGCTTAGTAGTCTATTTTGATAAAAAAGCAAGACGAAAATTTAAAAAAAAATATTAAAATCATTTTAACTGGGACCGTTGATAACTGATGAACATACATGCATATATGTATGTATAATATACATATGTATGGATGATATAATAGCTCTGATCCAATACTTTTCGTGTTAAATCCTGGAAAAAGTCAAACAGCAAAATCACTCTCTGACGTGAGAGTAAAATGTCAGTAACAGCAACACGTACGGAACAAAAAAAGCATCGGGTAAAATCTTGCAACTTCAATCTCTACACAACTCTCCAAATATCGCTCTCATTTACATGAACCACAGATTACATTCCGAAAAGAAAAACTAAATTTAGGAATATATACAAATAGAAATGCTCAAACTATAAGCTCAAGAACAGTAATTGATGCGGATGCAAGATGTTTTAACGCCCTTGAGTCACAAGTATATACAAGTATCATATTTTATCAATCATACCGATAATTTCATGTACTAAAAGAATTGTCGGCCGCTGTGGTGTAGTGGTAAGCAGTGCGCGCTTCCACTCCGCAGCACCTGGGTTCAAACCCTGGTCAAAGCAACATCGCAAAAATATAGATAAAAGGTTTAAAAGGTCGTCCCTCGGCAGGCAATGGCAAACCTCCGAGTGTATTTCTGCCTTGAAAAACAGCTTCTCATAAAAATACAATCGCCGTTCGGAGTCGGCGTAAAACTGTAGGTCCCTCCTCTTTGTGTAACAACATCAAGGCGCACGCCACAAATCGGAGGAGAAGCTCGGCCAAACACTAACATATGTGTAAGCGCCAATCTATATATATATATATAAAAGAATTAAAAACGAAAATGAATAAAAACAAATTAAATCAGCAAAATGAATAAAATTAAGTGAAATTAATGTTTAATTTCTAATCTAACCTACATTTGTATGTATGTATGTAATTGAATCGCCTAAGAATAGCTTTACGTATAAAAAATTATCCTAATTTTCGAGTTTTACTCCCCAATCTGTTATAAGAAAGAGATTAGCTATGCAAAATAATAATTAAAAATATCTCAGATTAAACCGATATATTTTTGGTGTCCAACCTAGTTTTATCGATTATATTTGCGAAGAAGAGGAGGAATGTTAAATGTTAAAGTAAAAATTGACGGTAGTAAGGAAAAGAGGTTTGTAAAGGTATTTTTAATAAAATATTCAGTTAAATATATTATATTTAAATAGCATAATATAGCAGAGAAGAAGTTTAACTTTTCCTCGAGTTGTGTGAATAACAAGGAAACCAATTTGACAGCTAACGAGCTTTGATTGCGATTATATTTATATGTAAACGTACTTTTATGCTTTGCCGTTCGCATATGTTTACACATCAAATTTCATGAGTACTTAGTACTCACGCCTTTTTTATATTCAAAGCTGTAATGGTAAGTTTTGTAAACTATATTTTAATACGGTATTGATATTTTTATCCTTAGTAGATGCAAAATTTCAATTTTAAAACTTTACTAAAATATCGATTTTCTTCTGCTTAGAAAGGTCTACATTAAAATACTATATTTTACCAAATAACCCATTAAATTAAAAGCAAATGAATATGCTATGGTCTCCAAAATAGTGTCAGATATAATAATAATAAACGCGTGGTATATTTTTAAATAACGATATATTTGTACTGGTAAATTGCAACAGGTAAATTTTTTAATGAATTATTAAATCTATGCATGTTCCAACTTATTTTATTGAATTTATGTAGTGTTATTTAATTTAATTTAAATAAAATAAAATACCATATTAAAAAATCTTTGCGTATTTTTCACACCAGTTAGTACAAATGATGCCATATGGCATCATTCTAAAAAACACTTTAGAATCACATTTTTGAAAAAATTTAATTGAATGTTACTATATTAAGTATTAAGGATCATTTAATAAAAAAATCGGATTTTTAAAGCCTGAATCTAAAAAAATGTACCGAAAGGGTTAAATCAACAGATTTGCAAAATAATAGCTAGAGAATATACCGAATATCAAGGAATGCCTTCAAAGAAAACCCGTTTTTCGCTCTCCTGTAAAATTTGAGTGCCGTAAGATAGGCGGTTTTGCAATTGGTCGATGGCCGGTTTTGCAAAACATCGACGATATTTAGACACAAGCGTTACTCATACGCCATGGCATATGAACGATTTACATTGTCTCTCGCATGCCCGAACTCACGCAAACGACGTTTTTGACATTTTTCATATGATGTGACGACCAGAATAAGCTGTCGAAAGGACAGCCCATCTGAAGTATGTTGCCTTATACTTGCAAGAATGCTATTTCAACATGGGCTGTAAGTACCTTAAGACCATTACGAATTAACAGGCAACCTTGAAGTAATTCTCTTTATACTGCAAATGAAATTATATCCAAATTTGAAGTCATCTGAAGTATGTTGAGTAATCGGTTTTTATTGACATCTTTAATAGATAAAAATGCATAATCAAGATCGCTGTTCAGCAGCCGGCCCTTCGGATATCGACTTGTATATTAAAAAAGCTAAGCTCACAAAAATTTTCAACCGATCTAAAGTATGATCGGTTTTTTGGTCATGAGCACTCCATCTAGATGCTCCGGTAACACAACACCACCTTGTATGTATTCACCTTGGAACTAACACAGTCGCTTAAAGTACTACATATGTACTATATCCATATCTTTGGTTTGAATTTTAAGGTTTTCGAAGCTTCAGAAATGGTAAAAATAATTCGACTCAAATTGCATCTTTCGATATTTTGCATGTTCAATATCACTTATCGTGTGATCCCTACACGATTTGTACATTTGTACACAAAATGCCAAATTTAGATTTGTCCACATTTGCGCATTTGGATAGCGATATACAAATGATTTGTTTTGTGATCAAACGATTTGGCTGCCAAAGATCCAAATGATTTGGCACACATTTGCGCACAGCAGTAAAGTGACAAATATTGTCCACATTCATTCACACGATTTAACCATTTGGTCATAAATACTTAAACAGCTGATCCTGTGTCAACCATACTCTTCCATTTATGATTTCGTGAGATTTGAAGTGAAATAAACAAAAATAATATATACGCATAGGTACTCAGAATTTTGAATACACCCTCAAAATCTGGACTGAATGTAAAAAACGCGTTTTTCTTAGGTTGAAGCATACATATACTTGCTCGTAACTTTATTTCTGTTTGCCCGATGAACAATACTTTTATATGTCATTTAAGAGAAAACATTTCGTTGTTTACAACCATTTATAAATGGTTATTTTGTCTTGAGAAATGGTGGAGCAATATTACAGAATATTCGATAATTTTTAATTTTTTTATTTTAAATGACGTCTTGTCCGGCTATTTTGTTCACTAGTATATAAATATATATGTATATGCAGACCCCATCAAACCATCAATAAAATTTATCCCATGATGTGATATCTCACTTAAATTTTAGTACTAGAAAAAGTGCAGAACATATTGGTCAAAGTCGAATGTCTAAGCCAAACCCTAATTGATTTTCAAAATTTATAGCTAATTAAAAACAAAACTGCTTACGGCTTCTTTCTTATATATGTATGTACATTAAAGTGGCCCTTATTTTTGAAAATCGGAAATGTGCGGGTGCTACCCCTTGAAATGGTTACCTTTATTAAAAAAGTAATTCCTAAAAATTTTGCCTCAATTAATGAAGTCTAACCCGTGCCACAAACGGGTCGAAGTTGAGATAACAACAGTATCACTTTTCGTCAGTGCTGCCTTTGGCTAGCCACCTTATTAGTGGCCTTTGCACGGTTACTATTGTATAAAACATAGCATGATGCAAAACAAAATTATTTCTGTTCACCCCATCATTCATAAATAAATGGACAAGTAGTTTTTAAGCAAAAAACAAAACCGACTTCATTTCTCATATAGAAATTTAGGATTATCGTTAATTTCTTCATGATCCAATGATCGGATTTAAGCCAAATTAATATGGGACCACTGGTGGGGTAACACCTTTCCTTTCGTCCAAAGTTATGCGGTAAAATACGTAAAAAAAATATTCCGACGAATTGATAATTGATAGCCTTCGCCTTTTTGTGAAATCGGTTAAAAATAAGTTTGATTTTGTTCCTTTAAAATATGTATGAATATTTAGGACTCGTACATGTAGAGTAAGTAGATAATAACGCACAGAACTACGATACATGGTTCATTATTCCAACACGTTTGTGACATGGGTTAATCTGGGTCAATTGAGTCAATATTGAATGATAAATATTTTCTCCTTATATGTAACAATTTCATGCACCTCAAAAAACTAAAAAACAAAAATTTTAAATATACTTTTCATTTCATTTTAAGCTAGAAAACGCGGTTTTATACATTTATCTGTTTTGAATGACTATTTTTCATTAAATTTTAAGGTCGAACATGTCGTGAGAAGAGGATTTATAGGCCTTTAAAGTCTATATATGTATATAAAAATGAAATGTTTTCCGTATGACGGCGATGCCTGACCAAACGCTTAACCGATCTCAATTCTGTAAAAAGGACTTTTTTGGACCTTCTGTGTAGAAGGTTCTTTGATTTAAAAAAATTTGAAATTTTTTGTTGTTGCTGCCGTAAAATGCAGAAAGCTGAGACGTCACGATTTCACAATTTCATAGAGTTTTCCGTATATTGAATGTCACTAAACTACTAAACGGCTGGACCGATTTCGTTCATATTTGGAACATATTTCAGCACCTTGCAGGGAAATGTTTCGACTAAAAATTTAATCGCTAGGTGGCGCTGGGGTCGGGATATTCATAAAAATTGCATTTACTTGCTGGTTTGTTTCATATTTAGAAAACAATTTAGCCAATTTAAAAGAAATATTTGGACTTGAAACTTACACGATAGGTGGCCCTGTGGCCGAGACATCCCCAAAAATTATTTTACGCTAAGAGAAGGATATATCTACTATGTATGTAGATATAGATGTACTATGTATGTATGTATGTATGTATGTGCCACGTTGCAGCCTAAACGGACGGACAGAATCGAACAAAATTTTGACAGGGTATTGCCATGACACCTTGGCCTATAATAGGGTAAAAAAAATTGGGATTCGACAAGGGCACGTANATATTTAGAAAACAATTTAGCCAATTTAAAAGAAATATTTGGACTTGAAACTTACACGATAGGTGGCCCTGTGGCCGAGACATCCCCAAAAATTATTTTACGCTAAGAGAAGGATATATCTACTATATATTTGTGGAAGTATGTATGTATGTGCCAGGTTGCAGCGGAAATGGACGGACAGAATCGAACAAAATTTTGACAGAGTATTGACATGACACCTGGGCCTATAATAGGGTAAAAAATTGGGATCCGACAAGGGGGCGTGGCACCTCCCATAGGCGTGAAATTTTTAATCAGCCATAACTTCGAAACTATAAGTCACATGAACTTGAAATTTGGTATGCAGTCATATATATGGTAGGTGCTTACAGTAGAGTATAAATAAATGAGTTTGTAGAAGTGGACGTGGCACATCCAATAGGCGTGGAATATTTTATCAGCTATAAATCCGAAACTATAAGTCATATGAACTTGAAATTTGTTATTCAGTCATACATATGGTAGGTGCTTATTGTAGGGTATATATCAATGAGGTTGTAAAAGTGGGCGTGGCACATCAGATAGGAATATTTTATCAGCTATAACTCCGGAACTATAAGCCACATGAACTTGAAATTTCGTATGCAGACATAATTATGGTAGGTGCTTACAGTAAAGTATATATAAAGGGGTTTGTAAAAGCGGGCGTGGCACATCCCATAGGCGTGGAAATTTTTATCAGATATAATTTCACAACCATCAGTCACATGAAATTGAAATTATGCTATATGAGCTATATGGTTTGAATTCTTTATAACAGTTTTTTTTTACTCTATCCCAACGGGATCAACGCCTGGAAATGACCTGCCAGCAGCGTTGCCGAATGCCTTTGCTGAAAAATCGTCATTTATAATACTGGGTGGCGCCGAATGAGCTATATGGTTTGAATTCTTTATAACAGTTTTTTTTTACTCTATCCCAACGGGATCAACGCCTGGAAATGACCTGCCAGCAGCGTTGCCGAATGCCTTTGCTGAAAAATCGTCATTTATAATACTGGGTGGCGCCGAATGAGCTATATGGTTTGAATTATTTTTAACAGTTTTCTTTGGGGATATTTGAAAGAAAGAGTGCACGTTAACAAACCAAGAACCATTCTCCAGTTCCAAACCAATATTCGAAATGAAATCATGGCCATTACACCCGAAATTCTGCGAAAAGTTATGGAAAATATGCTAAAAAGAGCACGTATGTGCGAAGCAGAAAATAGACATCACTTACAGGATATCTTTTTCAAGGCTAATTGCAAAAAATTCCCTAATAATATACTGTATTAAAAAAAAAAAAATTAATAATCGCATAAATAAAAAAGTTATAAACCATTTAAACCATATAGCTCATTCGGCGCCACCCTGTATAAGTGAGTTTGTAAAAGGGGGAGCGGCACATCCCATGGACCGGAAATGTTTTATCAGCTATAACTCCGGAGCTATAAGTCGCTTGAACTTGCAATTTCGTACGCAGCCATTTTAATGGTAGGTACTTATATTAGAGTATATATAAACAAGTTTGGAAAAGAGGGCGTGGCACATCCAATAGGGATGGAATTTTATATCAGCTATAACGTCGGAACTATAAGTCCCACGAACTTGAAATTTGGTATGCAGATATATCAATGGTAGGTGCTTATATATAAATGGGTTTGTAGAAGGGGGCGTGACACATCCCATAGGCGTGGAAAATTTTATCAGCTATAATTTCAAAACCATAAGTCAAATGAAATTGAAACTTGGTACGCAAATGTATCTATGGTAGGTGCTTATAGTGGAGTATCTTAATATATAAAAATCCCGTGTCACTGTGTTCGTTTACGCTAATCTCCGATACCGCTTAACCGGTGTCAATGAAATTTTGTGGGTGTGTATTGTTGGTTCCAACATAAAGATAGGACTGTTGTGAACCCGAGAAAAAAATTATTTTTGTCATTGAAATTTTTTCTGTGCTTCTCGCATCGTGCTTATCTATATATAAAAATCGAACTCTTCCAAAACGGCTCGACCGATCTTTATGAAATTTTTTGTGTTATATATGGTAGGTATGAGAATCGGATGTAAAGTATATTTCATACCGCTAGGTGCAGGGGGCGTGGCACCTCCCATACAAACCGAATTTTTCATATTGCACATCTCTGGAAGTGTTCATGGTAGACTACTCGAATATGGTATGGAGATATATGAAATATGGATAAAAATTGCGGTTATTGGAAAAAGTTACGGGGCCCTCCCATACAAACCGAATTTTTCATACTGCATATCCCGGAAAATGTTCATGGAAGAGGTCTCGAACTTGGTATGGAGATATATGAAAGCAATCGCATACTCATGGAGATAAATTGTGGTTATCGGAAAAGGAGGCGTGGCACTTCCCATACACATCGAATTTTTCATACTGCATATCTCTTAATGTGTTCATGGAAGAGTACTGGAACTTGGTATGTACAAGATATATAAAACGCGACTGGTCATGAAGAAAAGTTGGGGCTATTGGAAAAAGGGACTTGGCACCTCCCATGGTAAATTACTCGAAAATGGTAGATATATGAAATCAATCCCATGCTCTTAGAGAAAATTGGGGTTATTTGAAAAGGGGACGTGGCGTCTTTCAAACGCACTGAAACTATTACGTATCTTTGTATGCATGTACAGTTTTGCTAAATTATTTAAGACGGCAAATATGCCTTCTGACAACCACCAAACCGTGATATTAGAAGACAAATGCGTCACTCAAAATCATGAACGTGAACTCTTGGTGAAAATGTTGGACCAAAATGTTTCAATACACGGTTAAAAATTTCGGTTTTAATTTTAAACTTTTTGGACTACATATATGACCAAACTACATAAATTCAGTTTCAAATACAAACCTTCTAAATTTAAAAAAAGAGGGCACATATGTTGGGTTTAGAATTTAAAAAGTTCGGTTTAAATTTTAAACCCAAACATTTTCATAATTAAGAATAAAAAATAAAAATAAAATTTCATGCTCCGTCTGATGAGGATTGAACGCGGACAGCCTTAGTAGCAACCAATTGTATCAAGCAGCTTTGCACACTCAGCTACAGCCACGCTTGTAAATGTGCTTTCCTATGTTGAGTTTGAATCAACATCACATTTCGCTGTGTGCAAACATTTTCTATTTCGGTTTAGATTTTAAACCAAATTTTCTGTATATGAAACCTAGAAACTAGAATTAAAACATTTTGGTTTGATTTTTAAACCACGAACTTTTTGGACTAAAATTTAAACCACAATATATTCACCCTAATTGCGAGAGTCGTGTCGAATGCAAGTCGTTTTTCGAGAGTCGAGTCGTATCGAAAATTTCACGTCATTGTCTAAAATTTCCACTCGACTAGTGTATTAAAACGGAAAAACTTGGCAGCACTGTATAGTTTTCGAAGATTTTCGTCGTTTACTTATTTCAGCACGACAGTAGACAATGCCAATGTTGTCGAGTCGTACAATTTATCCCAATTTACGATTTACGCAATGAGGCTGATTAAAAATTGCTTAAAACTATTGACTGGTTTAAAAAGTAGACTATAATAGATTAAAAAAGGCAGTAGTCCCAGCGCGTGTTAAAAAATAAACCCAAATTTTTGACCGTGTACAAAAAATTTATTTTGGGCGATACGAAGTTCGCCGAGTCTGCTAGTTATGTATAATAATCTATTGTCATACTTGGATTGTCGGGATTTTCATTGAGCAAATAAAAAAAAAATTATATCTTTTTAAGTTTTGACGATTCTTTATTTCAACCATTACAAAATATGTAGTACAATAAAACTGATAATCTACAAAACCATATTTTCTGACCTAAAATGACAAGTCGCGAACTTTAAATGATTTTTAAAAAATCTATAAAAATAGGCAATAATATTTCTCATAAAAGGGAAGGAAATTAGGGGGTATGGTCTTGAAATAAAAAAATAAATAAAAAATCTGAAATCTACCACATATTCGCGTTTTTGAGTAGTTTTATTTTTGATCGACATAGTTTTCTTAATTTTAAGAACAAAAATTGTCCAACACTAAACACTTACAACGAAGCCGAATGGGAGGATGAAATAAACTGTAAAATAGTAAATTTTCTCAATAATCAATTTTTCGACATCAAACTTGGTTTTATTGTGTTAAGTTGCAAAATATATGATTTATAAAAACAATTAATAGCGAAAATGATAAAAACTGGCGATTTTTGTGAAAGGATTAGCAAATTTCAGTGCATCTCAAATTTCTAAAGCGTTGTTTACTTCTACTTGAGAATTGTCAAAATCGGTAAATCCCAGGTATCATTTCTGGAATGAGCCACATTTGTTCACTTCATCGTGATGTGATAAAAAGAAAAGCTGGCAGCACTCCGCAAGGTTGCAGAAATCTTTCAAAATATGTTCTAAACTGTCAAGCAAAAAATTTGCCAAAACGCAACGCAATTTTTATCAACTTCAATCTTGCACTTTATTATACCAAAATTAATTTTGTTTTAGATTCTAATTAAAATGTTTGTAATTTAGGTGAAACCTTGCAGAATTTTTTTAATTTTTGTACAAAGTTTGATCCAAAACCTGAGATCTACCACATTTTTTTGAAATCTACCACATTTTTTTCCAGATTCTACCACACAAATTTTTTTTAAGTCCGACCACTGATTCCTTTGCCATTTCTTAAGATAAATTATCAATTTAAACATTGTTGTACGCAGCGAAATGTCTTATCTTAAATCGTATACATATATACGTATTTTTGACCGGGTAAACAGAAATAAAGTTACGAGCAAGTATACCTGTGCGTCACCCTTTGAACAACACGGTTTTTGACCTTAAGCCCAGATTTTGGGGGTGTATTTAAAATTCTGAGTATGCAGATTTTACTGCTTGAATAGACCTACAACAAGTGTGAATCTCGAAAAAAACTATATAAATTTATTTCTGTCACACAGTGTTATTTAGATCGTCTTTAAAGTACAAAACCGCGTATCAACAAAATGCCAAGCCGCCTATGTGAGGTCGCATAAATTATTATATAGATAGTAAAAACACTCATATTTCAAAATGGTTCTCTTTTTTATAAAGCAATCGCATTTCTGGATAGTATATTTCAGCACGAATGGATAAGGATTGAGCCAACAGCTTCTGTAAGCAAATCCAATTTTTGGCAGCAAATGTCAGTTATGCGATTTTGCAGAATGACGATACGCGGTTTTGTACTTTATACGACGATATGCATGTATGTATATATATGTGTATAGCCAGCAAAAACTGCGGAGAGAGATCCGAAAACTGAAAGGAAGGTGAATAGAAAAGTGCCACGAAGGGTTGTGAAACGAATACTTTTCCGGTTGTTTTTCTGTAATTTCTCAGTCTGAACTTCACATATGATTTTTCATAGTTAATTATACTCAGAAATTAATTATACTTTTATAAATACTTTTTAATATGTTCGTCTGCCGGCATAAGAACCTGGGACCTCATGAAAGCTTACAAATAGTCGCACGCTTCTCTGCACACTCAGCTACTGTCGAATACGTATATGTACATGTTTTCAAATGTTCAGTTTGAACAAATATTTTAAAATTATTGTTTTCAAATAACGTGATATTTTTCGGTAGTTTTCGGATACGAATATTATATTAAATATTAAAATTTTACCAAAATTGGAAAAAACAAAGGTTTACAAGCACGAAATGGCATTACCGCTCACCGATATTTGTATATTTGTCACTGGCATTTGTCATCAAGTGGCAAATCAGATATTTGGTCATTTGCGTAATATTTATTTGGCTTATGTAGCAGCATTGCGTTCACACGATTTGGCCACCAGGGTTGTTTTTGATTTGCCACAAGAAGGCAATTATTTTGCTTTTCTGATAAATGACAAATGCAATTTAGCGTTCACATGATTTGTCTATGAATTTGAAAAATTTTTAGCCAAATGTACAAATAGTGTGATCCCAGCTTTAGAGTTTCAACGTGAACGCGGCGTTACTGACCCATATTTTGAGATACAATTAAATTATCAATTTGGGAGAAAAAGTGTATTTTCAATGTCCCTGAATCACCAAAACAAAAAGTGCTACGTTTCGAGTGCATTTTATAAAAATAATGACTATTTTAAACTGAAAACTCATGTTAAGTACAAGCAAACGAAAGCAAAAAGTAAGAAATAAACTTTTCTGATCACCCCATGTTAACGTTCTTTAAATTTACCTGAGCTCTTAACTCAGTTAAGCTCTTGGTGAAAATGGGCTATAAGTTACCGAGTCACACAATTCCCAGTATATAATGATGAGATAGATAAGATTTTATTGGAATTTTATTGGCATGTATGAATACTAACGATTAAGCTTAATATGCTTAAAGTCCAAAACTGGTCGCTTCTCTAAGTTTTAAAAAATTTTGACCACCATTGTTTTCAAGATGCAGATGATTTCACAGCCGTCTGGGTCCCGAAAATCACCGATATTACATATTCACGTTCTTGCAGGATCCGCTTAATGATGTGTCAAATTTTTGTCGTCGTAAAGTAAGCGATAACGAGAATTATGAGCTCCTTGAAAATCCGTGGGCACCGGATGCTAATTTTAAATTTCCGCCTTCGACCAAACGAAATTTGAAATTTCAACTATCATACATATATTCTTATAAATTTAAGAGCTCTGTTATATGAACGCCGCATACTCTCTTTTCGTTAACACTCGGGACAGAGTTACACTGGTTTCAGTTTATCAAGATTATTCAGTGAAATCGTTAGAGAAATTTATCAGAAATGTATAAACGAGTTTCCATATTAATTTTGACTGTTGATTTTCAAAGTTTACACAATTATTACCTGATGCAGTTTAATGCATTTATTAGGTTTGATGAATACCCATTCCTAGATGCTCTTGATGCTTGCAATCAATCACTATACCTAAAGGTGTACCGATTCTTGCAAATAGGCGCAACACATGCATACATACATACACATCCGGCAAAAATATTGGTACAGCAAATTTTTCTCAATATATGCAAAATTTATTTTCTAATATTTCTCCGACAATTTTTTTTATAAAAATATGGGTTATTCTACAACAAAAAACATAAAAACGTAATTCCTAAACTTTGTGCAAACTTGTGCAGTTTTGTAGCCCAATCAATTTTATTATAATAAAGTTTTAAGTAGCTAGGAATTACCATTACAAAAAATTTGTTTCGGAAATACTTTATATGGAAAAAATGCAAAACACCTTCAATAAAAAAATCTCAAAAATCAATGCGATTTTTGATCAAATCTGAACTTGCACTTTTTTATTAGAATTTAATGGGCTGCAAAACTGCATACTCAAAAAAATTCGAAAAATCTGATTAAAATGTTGAAAATTTGCATGAAAATTTACTGAGTTTTAGCGAGCTTTGCACAAAGTTTCTGAATTATATTTTTATGTTTTTTCTTGTAGAATGAAGGAAAAAAATTGTCGCATATATTGTGAAAAATTTGCTGTGCCAATAAAATTAAAATATAGACATATTGGATGAAAAGCTTATTTGGTGGAACTGATTAAATGAAAAAAATAAAATAAATTTTTGAACCCTTTCAAAGTAGAGGCAAAATGGTTCTCAATATGCTTTTGAACGTGCAGATTTCATTTTTTATTTAACTCATTAATAATTGTATGCGGTATGTTTATACATACATCTATTAGGGTACTCACAGTTCTATATTATCTACTGTGTTAATTTTGCCACCTGGTAACTTTAAAACATTTTACCATGTGGTAACTTTGTTTGTTGTTGGTTCCCATACTAATTAGAGATAACACTTTTGGGCAAAATTACCCGACTTTGTCTCATGTTTATGTTTTGTGTTAAACTGGCATCTATCGCTGCTTGTTCATACATACATGAATTTCGCTTTATGCGCAGCGCTGCTTGTATATAAGTTTCTCTTTGCGCCTGCCTGGAGCTGGCAAAGGTTCTTTTTTTTATTTTTGCGCTGTGCTAGCTGAGTATAAAAAGGAGAAAAGATAATAGAGAGAAATATGTATGTGGTTTGCTGATGCTCTCTAAACACAAACGCGTGAAAGGCAAACGGTCTAGCAATGCGTGGTATCGTTGATCAACTTAATACTTTATTTAATCATAAGGGTTGCTCACAGTTCGAGTGTGTTATCTTGTTAAAGTTGCCACCTTTTAACTTTAGAAGTAAACTGTGAATACCCTATATGTATGTACATTGATATAAATTTTAATTGCAGTTTTTACCAATCGCTATCACTTTGTACATCACTATCTTCATCATCCGTTGACTCGTTCTGGCTGTCGTGACTTTTACTGCAAAATAATTTATTATAACTTAGTAAATGTTATGTCAACAGTTTGCATAAATTAAAATAGGGTGTGTATTATTAAACATATTGAAAAAAAATTTGCAAAAGAGTTTACCTCTTTTCTACCTCTCTCTTCTTTCCTTCCCAGTTTCTTTTCAACAAGATATTAGGAAATTTTAGGGCCGGTCTTATAAATAAATGGCTCTGTTAAAGAGGTCTAGCATTCTATTTGTAAAAGGTAGGCATTACATTTATTTGTGCTTGTACATTTTGTTTAGTACGAACAGAGTAATACGGTAATTATTATTTTTTTCTTCATACAAACCAGTTTCCATAAAAATTTGATTAAGCTTTAGATTTTCAAAATTAAAACATTAAAATTCCTATTTGCATTAATTTTGGAAAATTAACATAAAAATGCAAATGCGTTAGAAAATAAATACATTTTCACAACTCTGCCTTGAAGAAAACTAATTTTATTTAAATTTTACTGTAGAGAATTTATTATGAGTTTACGGATAATATATATACATAATTACTTGCATATCGATGGTCCTCTGCAATAACGACACAATTCAAAAATCAAGAAACAAAAACCTTTACTACTGTTAGGTGGCTCATGTTTCTAGTCCTTATCTAATTCCCGTCTAATCCTTACCACTTACTTTAGTAATCTTTACTACTTACTTTAGTAAGGATTGGACATGGATTAGAGACATGGGCGAGGTTTTTGTTTTTGGAATTTTGAGTTGTGTCGTTATTGCAGAAGACTATCGATATGTGCTATATATGTACATACATGTACATAGGTATCTAAGTATTTATTAACACTTACCCTTAATTCGTGTTATTACCCTAGAACTTATTTATGTATATTAATTAACTTTCAAAAATTTACGCACTATGTATATTTTGTGCTGTTCTGTTTTTCACTTTTTCACGCCTTTAAAAGTATGGACTTTTAAAAACCACACTAATTCAACAACCCTTGCGTGGAACACGAAAATTATAAATTTTAGCGTTATTTTAATTTTTTTATTTCAAGTTTATCTCTTGAACGATTCTGATTCATACGGAATTTTTACGATCGATAGGATTATAGGACTAAGTAAAGTAATTATTTGAAATCTAAGCGAATTATCCGAAATTCGCACTTCTCCTGAACAATATGAGAAAAAGTACGTTGAAAGCATATTGAGGACCATTTGCCTCTGCCTTGATAGGGTTAAAAAGTATTTCATATATGACAGACTCTGCATTAAAGCGTTAAATGTTGCACCTTCGTAAAGATGTCGACCAGTATAACCATTTTTGTTATATAAATTTTTTTGTGAAAGCTGATAGTTAACGAGTTATTACAGTTTAAAATAACCTTTTTTTCCAATCTGGCGGCTCGGATACAGCATCCAATGATCCAAAAATCGGGTCTTAAGATGAAGTAAAGAGAAATCTTTCGGAAGCAATGCTAATGGTGTATTAAATATAGTGTTTTCTAGTAGAATAGGAGCCAAAATGGGGGGCGTGGCAACTCCCATACAAACCGCATTTTTCACACTGCATATCTCTGAAAGTGTTCATGGTAGTGTACTCGAACATGGTAAGGAGATATATGAAATCAATCGCATACTCATGAAAAAATGCGGTTATTGGAAAAACGGCGTGGCACCTCCCATACAAACAGAATTTTCCATACTGTAGGTATATTTCTGGAAGTGTTAATTGCAGAGTACTGGAACTTGATATGGAGATATATGAAATTAATCAAAATTGGGGCTATTAGAAAAAGGGGCGAGGCACATCCCATACAAACCGAATTTTTCATACTGCATATCCCGGAAAATGTTCGTGGAAGAGGACTCGAACTTAGTATGGAGATATATGAAATCAATCGCATACTCATGGAGAAAAATTGGGGTTATCGTAAAAGGGAGCGTGGCACCTCCCATACAAATCGAATTTTTCATACTGCATAACTTTGAAGTGTTCATAGTAGAGTACTCGACCATGGTATGGAGATATATGAAAACAAGCGCATACTCATGGAGAAAAATTGCGGTTATTGGGAAAAGAAGCGTGGCACCTCCAATACAAACCGAATTTTTCATACTGCATATCTCTGGCAGTGTTCAAGATATAGTACTGGAATTTGGCGATTAGGATGTCCCTATCCTAAAAAAATCTTTTATTTTTTTTATTTTAGAATTTTTAGTATTTTTGTATGAAAAATTTTATCTATAAAAATATCGTGCCACGGTGTTTGAGGTGGAACTCCTCCGAAACGGCTTGAGCGATTTGAATGAAATTTTTTGTCTATATTCGGTAGGTATTATAATAGGTCGTAAAGTATGTTTCATACCACTAAGTGAAGTGGGCGTGGCACCTCCCATACAAACCGAATTTTTCTCACTGCATATCTCTGGAAGTGTTCATGATAGAGTACTCGAAATATATGAAATCAATCCCATACTCTTAGAGAAAATTGCGGCTATTTTAAAAGGGGGCGTGGGGCCTTTCAAACGTACAGAAGCCATTACGTATCTTTGTATGCATATACACTTTTGCTAGCTTATTTAAGATGGCAGTAAGAAATATGCTTTCTGACAATCCCCAAACCGTAATATTAGAAGATAAATGCGTCACTGAAAATCATGAACGTTAACTGTTGGTGAAAATGAACTGGCTGCCGAGATAGGCCGATCTTCCACTCAGGTGTCGATTTCTTGTTAATATTCTCCTATTTCCATGAAAACTAGTCAAACAATTTAATTTACTACTCCACTCTACTTACTAAACTAAATTTATATTTATATGTTGGTTAAGATTGTCTTTTCAAATGGAACCATTTAGTTTACACATATGCATTCATAAGGATTAAGGATTTGATATACAATTTTCCAGGAATTTTTTTTATATGTCTAAAGATTCTGATTAAAAAGTTTGAAAGTTTGGTGAAACTTTGCAGAATAAATTTTTATAGTTTTTTGCACAAAGTCGGAAATTGTTTTTTGTTACGAAAAGATAAGAAACATAAAACAAATAAAAGAAAAAGAGCCAAACGTGGCTAAAATGTCGAGTCCAAATTTATATTTTGGTTGCTCTATGTATTCCTCTATTCGAATTACAGGCATTCAGATTAGAAAATAATAACTGTTTATGGAGAAAATTACGATCATATACCAACCTCACTCAAAACTGGGTTATAGGCATGATATTTTAATGAGCTGTTAAGGCATCGAAAGGCCGAACACTGAATACGGGACAAATAAAGGACATGAAAAGGAATACAGAACATTTGGCGTCCCGTATAAAATATAGAAATTACCAGGACAATTGGTCGAAAAAGAGGACTATCCCGTATAATACAGGACGGATGGTCACCGTGTGTATACGGTTTATGGAGAATTTTGTTGGCTCTCATTGTCGTATTTCGTATTACGATTATTTAATTAGGTATTTGCCAATTTTAATTAGTTCGTAAGATATTACTGTAAGATAGGACTGAATATCGATCCAGCTTTTTTGAAATCTGATCTAAATAAATGGGAAAGGGCAAGCTCTTTCATTAGGGGAAATTATCTCATAAAACAATTAAAGTAGTGCTGAAAGAGCGGTGAAAGTAATGCAAGATATTATCATGGCCTTATAACAAAATGCGAGAGTCAGAGGCTCAGACTCAGAGGTCATACATGCGTATTGGAACATGTTCACGGGCATCGTTTATTATGTCCAAACTGTACAAAGAAAACTTTAAATAATGATTATTGAACCAAAATCTTACAGCTTAGTTAAAGAAATAAACTTATATAATTTAGTGATCAAAATATGTGGTACGAGTTAAAGTAATTCAAAATTCAAACGCAAGTGGGGTAGGGAAGGTGTGGCCCAAGGGCATACAATTTTAGGACAGTTCTTTTTGTACCCATCCCCAACTTTTTAGGGGGTGAGACCGATAATAAATCTAAAACAAAACCTGTCTATTCAGATATGGGACAGCCTTATTATATAATGCAAAAAAAAGTCAATTTTATGAAAACGTTTGCCGGGTATATAAAGTTCTGATTCCCCGAGCTTATACTTTTTTGCCTTCTTAAATAATCAAATAACTTTAAATATATTTGCCTTCTTGAAAATTTGTCTCTCCTATTTTGCCCTGGTTACATACATATCGAACATTCCATTATGTCGGACGTAGCATTGGTAAGATCTTAGAGTTAAATAAATCATACGAAAACGGAAGTCACTTATACGGGCACGTGCTGCAATTCACTTTCGAGTGAATTTCGATCCCTGTCAATTTGAATTGAAAGCGGACTTAACTCAAATTCACTCGGAAGTGAATTGCAGAACCTGCCGGATAAAAAAATTTGCCGGTGGTTGACAAAAATATTAGATGCGCTCGGAATTCTGGTGTCGGGTAAAATCGATGAAAAGGAGGTCATAACGGACGTGACAAAAACAGAAGTGGTTTCAGAGTACATGTAAAAATAAGCAAAACTCTGCGAATCCCATAAGGTTTTCCTTTCTTAAACATTCTTAAAGGTTTTCCTTTCTTAAAGGTAAGGTTTTCCTTTCTTAAACATTCTTGCCGCTTGAACGCTTGAAAGGCAGAGAAAATTTGCAACGTGGAAAGTGGGAGCAAGGGCTCATTTAATTTCGAAAGGATTGTGGAGATATTGTGAGGCGGAAGTCAATGAAGACACAAAAACCGATGAGCTGGAGAAAGATCTGAAAGTATTGGCTGAAATCACTCAAGTAGTGGATTCATGTGTATATACGCACCGGGAAACAAGGACATGGTAAACAAGGATGGGATGCACTGGTGTCTGCCTATCGTGGTACTCGAAGATAAAATCCGCGAGCAAATAACCGGCGCGATAATGTTGTGCGGATTGCCAGATGAATTCAGATGAGCATTGAAACTAAGGGGTATGAGCTCACAGTTGATTACGTTAAAAACATTTTACTGCAAGAAGTTGAATTCAAAATAGGAATGCCAATCTCGGGACTCCAGGATCCCGGTGTTTTTGAGGCCCCGAATATCCCGGGATTTGATTGCATTAACCCCGGGATTCCGAAAAGTTTACGAATTTAGAAGTATGATTTTTGTAAAATGCCGTTTTGACTGCAATTAAAAAAAGGCTTGAAACTGTACTTTCAAATCGCAGTTTGAGCCATTTTTGAAGAAAATTTAAACGAATTTATTCAAAGCATCGCTAATAGAGAGTTTTAAGGAAAAGTTAGATAATTTTTTACACTACCTCAAATCGAAAAACGTATAACTTGTCCGACGTGCTGGTAGAAGGAGATAGGGGTCATTATCTTCAAATGGCAGTTCAGTCTAAAAGTGTTGAAGCCGAAATATATTTTCCATCAGTAGGTTTTGTATGTAAAAACTTCAGGTCAAGATTAGAAGACTCCGCTTTGAAGGCTTTGCTGCTCTTACGAAAACATTTTAAGTGCAATAATAACAACACCGGCATAAAAAAGGGGTGTGTGTTTTCAACCAGACCCACCTACCAACATGTATTTTGACCCGCTGAATCCAATTCTGAGATCCGTTCGCAAAAAAAAAGGAATAAATATCGCCATTCGCCCTTTCTTTATAGAGTAGAATAAACATGTTTAGATAAATTGTTTTTGTATATTTTTGTTTAATGTTTTTTCTATTAATCATTACTCTCAAAAGTACCTGGTATTTACATTGTTATTTTTGATGTATTCGTTCCTCAATCACATGTTCTTTCTCTAAACTACCTTTGCATGATAATCAGGACTGTTTTCCCCGATTTCAAACGTTTTCGATAATATGCTTTGTTATTTTATCCATTTTTGCTAACAAAAAAATCGTGGTATAAAGCTCAATAATACTATTGAAATAAATATTAATACGCCGCAATAAAACTTGACAAATAAATAGTTTGGGATGAGCCTGCCTGAAACTATACAATGGATCTATTTCATGTATGGAATTAACAATAACAATCACGCTATCAAGCCTAAATAGCGGCGAATCAGCTGCCCTTGATAGTAGTAGGTTGAATAAGGAAATGGATTAGCAACAAGAGCTTACGGGGTGTGCATAGCTCAGTGGTTAGCGCTTCTGACTTTGCACATCGATGATGTGGGTTCGATCCCTGCTGAAAGTCTAGAAAAAAGAAGTCTGATGAGGAGATGTGGTGATCTCCGAAATAGCTGCTATAACTTCTACTTAAGCTTTGATGTTTTTTCCATTTTTCCTAACAAACAAATCGTGGTAGGTACAAAGCTCAATTGAATCAGTTTGAAATTTGGTATGCACACACATATATGGGAGCTATTTATAGTAAAGTATATATAAATGAGTTTGTAAAAGGGGAATAAATACATATGTATTCATCTATTAGATCACTCAGATATTTAAAACTGTGTTTTTTTGAAACCTTACATTTTTTAGATCATTTCGAAATGGAAAGATTCAATCGTTTCTTTGGTCCCGCGTTGCTGTTAAACGAAAAATGTTCATTCATAATGAATAAAACTTCTTCCGAAATAAGCATTCTGCCGAAAAAGTACAGCTATATTAAAGCAGCGAAGCGAAAAGGCAGCTAAACGGAATGCAGCGTAGTAAACTAATTTAAAAATTCTATCGTTACCTTAATTCACCTAACATTAATAATGGAACAAGATTTGTAGTATAGAGAGTGATGATCAATATATGTTAGTTGAAGTACGATAAAGCTAAAAATATGGCTCATAAGGATGCCTTAATTTAAACAGAAAGAAAATAGTTTTTCTCCTAATTTATGCTGAACTGAATATTTGAATTACTGTTTTATATTTTGATTTGTTTACCCCGGACGACGTCGGGTGCTCTGCTTGTACTATTTAAATAAATATTAATACGGCACAATAAAAATTTACAAATTCAATAGTTTTATTTCATGGTATGTTTCTTTCAGATATTGAATTTTTACTGATATTCATAAAAGTTATGACTCAATGTGAATCCCGAGTCCCGGGATCACAGGTTTCCTCATATTTTGGCATCCCTAATTCGAATCAAGGCAGTAGTGCTACCGGCAACAAAAAAGTCCTCAAAACATGTTAAGCCCAAGTCAAAGCCGAAGCAGTAAAAATGTTTTGAATGCGGTGGTCCTCATTTCAAGTCATTGATAGGTGATTGGTATTTTGATAGCGGTGCGACCGCGTACATGACAAAAAATGGCGAGTCAATGCAAAACACATCGGCAGTGATACCGTTGTGCGACTAAAGTGTCAAATTGACACTTTTTGGAGATAGATGCCCCCAAACACCGACTTTTTAGAAATAGGCTTATTTTGAAACTTTTCTTAAAAATCATGCGACTTTTGCCCTGTTCTTTGACTAAAAATTCTATATACACGTTTTGATAATTTTTTTCATAAAATATATTTTTTTCTTAAATATTTAAAAATGCTTTTCGTATTTACTTTTCAAAGGCGCTTAAAATTTACATCTCTGGTAAAATTTTCACTGATTTCATCCTTTCTATCATGTCAACATTTGCCCGTAAGAATGTCCAGAAATAGCAACAATTAGTTGTAGCTCAGCATTCCCCAAGTTATTTGTGTCAAATTCATTTTCGTAACTCCCGGTACAAACAAACAATTTGCGATAATTTATATACAAGCTTAAAAGGTTAAACTTTTGTTATAATAATTGTTATCTACGTATGTTGCTTTTGAGTTATATTGATGTAAGTACTTTTTTAACTGCATTTTTATTTTCATAATAAATGCAATATATGCATATTGCGTATTTTTAATATATTCCTCATCAATAGGTTTTTATTTTTTAGCAGAAAATGATCTCCATTAGCAATTTATTAAAAATAATGCGGCATACTCATAGATGAAATAAAGTCGAGTCTAAGGTAAGGTGTAGTTTTTTTGAAAGATTCCATTGAAAATTATGTCAAAAAGCTATAACTAGCCCAAGAGTCGATTTTATTTCGACTATGAATATGCCCCAATAAGTTTCGAGAGGTAAAATAATGAACGTCTTTATATACATACATGGCTTTTCGGCTTTGACACTTTTTTTACGACTTTCGAAAAATTTCCAGCGGTAAGACTGGACATCGGAGTTAATTTTGAGTGAAGTGACTGTTGCAAACATGGAGAAGTTCATAGTAAAGAGGACCGGTGATATTGAACAAAAGATTGTCAAAAACGGTGAAATTAGCAATATAACCTTTAGAATGTACACAATATTCCGGGCATTTGCGCCAACCTTATTTCAGTCAGTAAAATTGTCAAAAAGGGAAATGAAGTAATTTTCAATAGTCGAGTCAATCAAAATGTGAACCAGATTATTGCGACAGGCAATTTAATTGATGACATGTTTAAGCTCGATGTGCCCAAATGCAAATCGTTCTCAGTGGAGAACGTTTACAACCAAATGTCAAAATTAAGTAGTGGGGGCGAATTGCGATTGTGGCATCATCGACTCGGATATATTTACATCGACAGCACGGTTGCCGTTTTGGTCCAAATGGACCAAATTTGGTCCATTTTATTTCGTTTGGTCCATTGGTCCAATTCTTTTTAAAATGGTCCATTTCACAAGCCTTTGGTTAGGTTATTATCACCCTTACACTTCATGCAATAGTTTCGCGTTTTCAATTTTTTCTATTTAATAGATGAATATTCCGCCCTATGTTGAATATCGTCATCGTCAGTAAAAGTGACGATACGGCCATCGTCAGCCATGTAACTGATGCGCTGACGATCGTCGACGATGACGATGACGATATTCAGCATAGGGCCGATTGGCAACACCTGCTAAAAGTGTGAAACTCACCTTACCACTGAAAATCAGATATGACATGGCTAATCATCTGTCAAAGCACGCTTCAAAAAATATCCCGGTTTCTTGCTAATTTCAATTTCTCGGTGACCAATATTAAAGTTGCTGGCAAATATATGAAAAGGTACCAAAACTTTAATCATAGCATTTAGCACATGGAAATAATATTCGATTTCAATCGAAAAGATATTAAATATCTTGAAATTATTACACCACATAAAGTTCTTTCTGATACTGATGTATGTATCAATTTTACCGCTACTCGACCAATTTCCTGCATTGGTAAATGATACAGACGTAATTGAATTTCAATTTCGCAAATTGAGGCTGAGTGAGGGCAGCTTCAACAACTGTACCAATAAAGAACGTTTTTGGGTTTAAGAAAGTTTGATTAAAAATGGATTGGGTGAATTTGCAGAATTGTGTGATTTATTTCATAACATTTTTAGTCTGTCTCACAGTTCCGCAGCAGCTGAGCGCAAATTTTTTGATTTAGCGTTAATAAAAGCGAAATTATGAAGCAAACTATATTTTAAAACTCTAAATAATATAATGTTAATAATATACAATTGTAATGCACTTTGGATGCAATATAAAAAAAAATCGTTATAAAGATTGAATTGGCATATTTTCTTGATAAAGAGGAATAAACTCCACTCAATTTCCCGATGTAATAAAAATTGGTCCATTTTTTACCATTTGGTAAATTTTTTGGTCCGAAAAATAAATTGGAAGTGGCAACCGTGATCGACAGCATGCACTTTTTGAATAGTAGTCAGTTGAAGTCGAACAAGTGGGAAATATGCATAAGGGGGAAGCTAAGTCGTTCATCGTTTCCGAAAGAAGGCAAAAGAGCCAGTAGTGTGTGACAGTTGGTGCTTTCGGATGTTTGTCAATTAAACATGAAATCAATGAGTGGTTGTCGCTACTTCGTGTCGTTCATCGACCATTTCACTTAGAGACTTCTACCTTGGCTTAAATTAAAGGTCTTGATAGCACTAAAACTCACTTGTTGTTCGAGGGATATTAAATTGTTGAAGGATGGACAGCTGTATGTAAATCATAAAAAATGCAATATATAATGCATTTTTAAAATTGAGGGGCTGAAATTTGTAGAGAACTTAATTTCCTATATTTGTTATATAGAAAGTTAAAACAAAAAACATTTTTTATTGTAAATAATTAGCAAAAACTGCGAAAAAAAAATTTACATTGTCAAGGTTTTCGCAATTTTTCGACAATTTCTGTTGAAAATACATAGCATATTGGAATTCCAAAGTTGTAGATAATTATCCACAACTTTTATATGTACATTCTTTTTGTACAACGCTTAGACCACGGCCGGGAACGTGCCAAACATAGCGATGTAAGGGAAGCGGCGTAAAATTCATTTCCATATACCGTCAACCAGTACAGAACGATGGCCAAATTCCATAGGACGGATTACAAAAATTAGGATCTTAAAACTGATTAAATAGACGCCCTCATTGAAAACAGTGTGGCCTTTTTTTACAAATTAAACATGGTGTCTCAAATATGGCGTCTAAACTAAATGTAAATTAGATTTTGCTGTACAACTTTTGTGCCAGAAAGAAAAAGTAACAGCAGGTTCTTATATTTTTGAGGTTGGTGATTATTTTGAAAATTCATGGTGGCCAAAAAGTTAAAGCCGATAGGATTCGCTTGAAAAGTTTTCCTCTGGGGCTCTTGTGCCGCTTATTACGAATCTGGGGTCAGGTTGGAAAAATTCAAAATGGCGGACCTAATATGGCGAAAAATTCAAATGCCGGATCATTTTGACAACGCCGGTAATCTTCTATAGCAACGGTGGGCAAACGCGGCTCTTTGATCCAAATGCGGCCCTTTGCTTAAAAAAGTGCGGCTCTTTTTACTTTCTCTTTGCTTAGAACGTTTTGGCTCTTTTTACTTTTTAAAATACATATTTCTTTGCTGGACATTCTTTTCCTTTGTGTTGTTTTTTATTTTATTCTTTTTATATACACATTCGAAAATTGAGATCGGGGCATTACCCGCAATTGGAGAATGAAAATTGGCTTTCTGACTTAATGTTCTTTACTGATATGATGGAACATTTGCAAAACCTCAATTTCTCTCTACAAGGAGAGAACAAAAATGTTTTTGATTCGTCGCAAATTATTTTAAGTTTTGAGGTTAAACTACGTCTTTTTATTCATGATCTCAAAAAAAGAATATTTCATCATTTCCATGGCTAGAAAAAATATTGCACAAATTTTGAAAAAAGATTTGCCGATTTGAAATTATTTAAATGTATGCTTCATAAACCCTTTTCTATGTAAAATAACTGAGGATGAATTTACAATATCCCAAATACTCCTTTTTAAGAAAAGCGAAGAAGAGTTGGAGTTTTTGGAATTAAAAGAAGATAAGGCAATGTAAATGCAACATAAAGCTTTGCCATTGCTTGAATTCCGGCAACAGGTACCAGATTTAAAATATCCGCTGTTGAAAGCAGATGCGTGTGGTATATTTTCAACTTTTGGTAGAGGAAATTGAGAGAGCAAAATGACATTTCATTTTGAGGGAAAGCTGCTAGTTTCTGCTGGAAAATTTTTGCCAAAAGCATATTGCCAACAAGAAAACAGCTGGTTGGAATTTACGCAAATCCCTAAATTGAATTTGATGGTCTGGAGGTTAAAAAATTTCGACTTCACTTAAAAAAAAAAAATAAAAACTTACCTCCACCGAAAAATGTTGCGTTAGTGGTTGAATAGGGTCAGCACTCTAGTCGTGACTAAATAAATAATGTGTATTGTCATAAATATTAAAGCTCTATATTATAGTTAACTTTAAGAAAGAAAAGGATAACTTTGACTTCAAACTTAGATACAAAAATAAAAACTTACCTCCGCCTAAAAATGTTACGTAAGTGGTCGCATGGGGTCAGGACTTAAGGGAGACACATGTGTACACGCCGATATTCTCGCTGTGACTTATTTCTGTACCCCGCGGAGAGTTAGGAAGCTAAAAAGAGCGCGAGAGCGTACCAAGTACTCCATTTATTTTCGAATAAATTGGTACCTCATCCAACGCAATTGCATAAAATTCTCGAAGTTAAGCAATTTAAGCAAAAATACGGCCTTGAATTTATATGTGTGGTACATACACGTGGAGATTTTTTGAGCAGTGTGGCTAAGGGGTTCATGATTGATATATGCAATGGATCTTAAGCAAAACAAATAGATTTTCATAACATTTTTGGAAAATGGGCGTGGCACCGCCCACATATATCATATATGCGCATCTCAAAAACTACTGGACGATTTAAAAAAAAAATCAACACGGTGCTTAAGGAGGCCAAGCTCAATGTGTATATCAAATTTGGTCGAGATCGGTCAAGTAGTACGCATATATGATATATGTGGGCGGTTCCACGAGCATTTCCCAAAAATTTAAAGGTATATAAATCCTCTTTTCAAAACTTGTTCCATTTTTAAAACCGGATGGAAAATAGTCAAGCTATTAATAAATAAGTGCATCAAGTACGAAAATAACGGTTTTTTTTTGGATACAAAAAAAGGGAGAGTTCAGAAACTATACGGGACCTAGTTTCATGTTGTACTCGACCATACCTATAACCTACACTAGGCTTTGTTTCGGGTGTATTTCATGATTTGTAGCACCGTGTAATTAAAATAAAATATTTGGTAACCATTTTGGTCACGGTCTTCAAATCTTCCACAACTTAGGTATTTTCAACAGAAACTGTTGAAAAATGGCGAAACCCGTGACAAGGTACCAATTTCAGATTCGTAATCAGAGACCTTAATAATCCTTCATTGTAAAGTTTTAAGCGAATCTAATCGTTTAAATTTTTTTGTTTCGCCATATTGAGTCCGCCATTTTGAATTTTTCCAACCTGACCTCAGCTTCGTAATAATCCTCAAGAACGCCAGATGAAAACTTTTCAAGCGAATCGGATTGAGTTTAATTTTTTGACCGCCATATTGGGTCGCCATTATGAATTTTTAAAATCAAATATAAGAACCTGCTGTTACTCTTTCTTTTTTAGTGTTGGGTTCTCCGGTGGAACAAAAGTTGTAAAGGAAACTTTTTTTTNAAGTAAAAAAACAGCATCAAAAATCTCATTTCTACGATTCCGTTCAAACGATTTTTAAATATTTTCATGCAGATTTTTTAAGCTTAATCTGTTTTGGCATCTGAGGGGACTTTTTTCAAAAAGTTCTTTAAGAAACTTTTTATTCATAAAAAACTCCATTTTTGGAAGTATTTTGAAATCTGCCCAGCTCACTTAAATCTTAATATTTTTCCGAAATATTTTGGTGGACGTCTTAAGATATAATAAATTTTGTAATCCCGGCGGAAAAACCGAAACTTTTTTTGGTGATGCCGTCTAGTGAACATATATAGGTATGGAAAAAGGGATATTTCCAGCAGTAAACGTTTTATTGTGGGCAACAATGATATTTTTTAAATAAGGCAGATCGGAATATGCGCTTTCTGGGAAGACAATACGGTGTTTTTTTTTACCCTCCATTCCCGCCCATCAGCACGAGGGGCGCAGTCCGCATGACGTACGGAACCAATATTTTAAATTTCTGTTCAGCTACAGAACTAAATTCATCAGTCGATTTTATGTGTTTATGTCAATAATTCACTTACTGAGAGAGGAGAGTATCGCTTTCTTAATGCTGAAAAGCGGATCTGATATATCAAACGTGCTGGAATGAGAGTTAAAATCCTGGCATAAGCAACGGAGTGGGTCGTGCAATTCAAAATTGGTTTTACAAGCTTTCAGAAATATGGGACAAAAGTGTCTTGATACGCGTGA
>NW_016159539.1:53291-59890 GCF_001687245.7 Rhagoletis zephyria
ACAATATCATTGTCAATGATGTTCCATGATACATTTGGTAAATTAAAGTCACCCAACACAATCAATGAATCAGAGGGTTTAATCATTGAATTAATTGATTTCAGTAAAGATACATGTTGTGAATACACTGATAAGTCAGATCGGGGAGGAATATAGCATAGAGCTAAGTAAGTAAACCCCCTTCCAACCTGAACACGAATGCATTTGAATTCTGCAGATTCAATGTGTGGAAGACTAACTTCTTCAGATGGTATTGAAGAGTCTACGGCAAAGAGTACGCCACCGCCGACTCTGTCCTCCCGATCTTTTCTGTAGATATGATAATTATTTGAAAGAATCTCTGAATTAAAAGTGTGAGGTTTGAGCCAAGTTTCAGTCAAAGAAATTATATTATAATTGCATTCAAGGCCATTAAGATATAAATTCGTTAATTTAGTATTTATGCCTCTTACGTTTTGGTAATAAATACTTAAAGCAGATTTAGTAATCAGTTTTTTGGTTCTGTATTCTGACGGGGAATATTTGCTAATTTATTATTTTTGTTGGGCCTATACTCAAATTCACGAACCTGTAATTATTGTACCATGGTTTCAAACCCATTTATTTATTCAAGTTGTTAAAAAGTTATGAATATCTAAATCCCGGGACTAATCCCGGGATTGTGACAACGCCATCCCAAAAATCCCGGGATCGGAAAAAGCCGAAAAATTAACATCCCTAGTCTTGAGGGTTAATGAAGTAGTATTTGTAGTCATTAACAGGTAGGGTTGCACTCTTCGTTTTGTTTACCTTGGCATTTTATTTCGTATACAATGTTGCTTTGTTGTTGCGGTTCAATCGGACTTTTTGTTCTTGTAAATATCGTTGACAAAGTGCAATTTGACTTGTATGCTAGAGTTATGTTTGGCTTGTTTTTCTTTATCGTTTGGGGAAGTTTGCCGGACAATTTGGGGACATATGTGACACTATAGAATTGTTTTGTCTCCGTGTTTGCTACTGCGGAAGTGTTATTGTGCTGCTTGTTTATTTTCATGAGTGCCTGTTCAATTTCAACTCCTCACAACAAATGTGATTGTCATATAAAATATGTTTGTTTTTGTCTAATGTTTTATAATTGTAAAAATGTTTTTGTTGTTTTTTCAATAAAGATTTCCGCCCCTGATGAAGCTAAGAACGTTAGCGAAACGTTGGGCATAAAGTGAAGCAGAAACCGAGAGTTTTCACTTGCACTTGCACATGATAGATCAACCAAGCCTACAATAACATTAAAAATTTAATCTTTCTTATTCCCCTACGCTGTTGTTGTTTTGTCACTGTTTACCTCGTTAATCTGGTATGGTGTTTAGAATATCAATGATTGAATTTTTTTTTCCTGCCGTCTCAATTGCTGGCTTCGGTTTATTTACCATTTTTGTATGCACATATATATTCTGCATACACTGAATTTTTGTACGGTTATCGCAATGCGCAACCTAGGCAAGCCCACGCCCATTTCCCTGAGCCAGATCGTAGCAAAGCAAAGCATGCAGATCTGCCTAGGAAGCACATACCTACCACATTCTCTAGTCTTGGCAGCTGTTAGGAGATTACCGTTACACAAACGACCAATACACACAGGTTGATGATGTAATTTAGTTGGACGACTCAGTTGAAAACTAACAGAATGCATGTCAACTCCACCGGAACAATGAACAAACGCTGCATAATGAAAATGCAACTCTTGAGAGCAATCCAACAACACGTGATCCGTCAAGTCGAAACGTCAACAAGCCAAAACCGAATTATGCGTGTGCTACTTTCACTGAGAGTCATCCAAGAACTGCCAACCAAGCTTTGTCGAGCGATGCAAGTGTGTGCTGGAAAAGTGCTATGCGTGAAGAAATGGATTCTCTTGCAGAAAATGGAAATTAGCCACTTGCCAAAAGGAAAAAAGGTTGTGCGTTGCAAATGGGTCTTAAAACCGAACGCAACTCGGATGGAGAAATCGTGAGATATAAGGCCAGAATCGTCGCCAAGGGTTTTACACAAATCGCTGGCGTCGATTACAACGAGACCTTTTCACATGTAGTGCGATATACCTCAATAAGATTTTTGCTTGCCACAGTAGTGCAGTGTGATCTACGAGTCGCGCACATGGATGTGGCGACTGCATTTTGCATGAAAAATTAGACTCTGAAATTTACATGCAACAGCCGGAACTGTTATGACGGTTCAAATCGATGTTGTCGACAGAGTTTTGTTGAACTTTGGACTAAAGCGCTCACAAGTTGATCAGTGTATATTCTATTCGTAGCAAATGGAGAAATTCTCATTGTTGCCATATAGGTCGACGACATTCTTATTTTATCGAACAATTCGGAGCGTGAAATTCGATTGAAGGAGCAACTGAAAAAGCATTTTGGGTCGCCATTATGAATTTTTAAAATCAAATATAAGAACCTGCTGTTACTTTTTCTTTTTTAGTGTTGGGTTCTCCGGTGGCATAAAAGCAAAAATCTAATAATAATCTAAATAATTAAGGCAAAATCTAATTTACGGTTAGTTTAGACGCCATGCTGAATTTTTGAAAAGGACACACTGTTCTCAATGGGGGCGTCTATGTGACCATTTTAAGACCCTAATCTTTGTAATCCGTCCTATGGAATTTTGTCCATCGCTCTGTACTGGTTGACGTTATATGGAAATGAATTTTACGGTGCTCGCTTACAAGACTGTGTTTGGCACATTCCCGGCCGTCATCTAAACGTCGTACAAAAAAATGTGCGTATAAAAGTTGTGGAGAACGAAATTCTCTACAACTTTGGAATTTCAAAATGCTATGTATTTTCAACAGAAATTGTCGAGAAATGGCGTAAAGTGTGGCAATGTAAAATTTTTTCGAAGTTTTTGCTAATTATTTACAAAAAAAATGTTTTTTTTTTAATCTTCTATGTAACAAATATGGGAAATTAAATTATCTACAAATTTGTGTTTAACCATTTTCTACGAAAAATGTAAAATAAACTTGCATATCGCAAAAAACCCAAAAACTGAAATCCAAGATGGCGGAATGTTGCTAAATGAAATTTTGGGGCAAGACAGAAGTAAATTGCACCAAAAAATCGCTGTAACAAATTTTTTTTTTTAGAAAAATTCTCACCCCTATTGCGAGTGTCGACTAGATGTAGATAAGCGACTACTAAGCGACTGTCGATTACCGATCCTATTGTGAGTGTCGACTAGTCGCTCAATTAGCGACTGCGAATAGTTTTCAATCGCTTATCCGTCTATTGCTGTTCCTGAGTCGATACGAGTTTCCGTGAATAAAATTGTTGTGACATAAATTAATAAATATTGGATAAAAAGTAAGTTATTTGGATCGAAAGTGTACAAAAACTAGTATGCATGTGTATGAATTGCAGATCAAAAGTGGTTAGCAATAAAAAGCAACTCAGGTCAAGCTTATGCAGGTCTATCAGGACTTGGCTAAAGAGATTTCCAGCAAGACTCGGGCAAAACCCAGAAGGGAAGCCATAGCAGTAGAACTAAACAGCATATAACTCTGTCTAAGCCATCTAGTCTTTTTGCGCAGAACCAACATCAAAATTTACAAAAAACTGCGTAATTTATTAATGTGCTCCCAAATTTGAAATCTTTATTTTAAACTAATGTTAAATCCTTTCACTAGACGCTATGTTAAAGTTTTTAGAATCGGTTCACGCTTTCGACACAACAGCCCAAAAGAATTGTACAGATAACTAAACCATACCGAATTTCTTAAACAAGTTGCGTTCCAGATGCTTCACGATTTGCAGGTTTTTACGGGAAGCTGTTCCAGGTGGCCACCTCCCATAAGGTTTATTAATGGCGAACACCGCTTTTCCTGCAAATCCTGCTAAACCTGCAAATCTTGAAGCATCTGGAACGCAACTACTATTCAGAAATTCACATATGTATGTATGTACACACACTTCATCTTCCAACTCCGAGAGATTCGACGAATTTCGCAAATCTTTTAGGGATTGCTTTAGCTATCCCTACTAATCAAATGGCTTCCACATCAACTTCCTCATCATTGAACCATATCTCAACAGTATCCTTTTTTTAATTTTATAATAAAAGCAATTATTTCAAAAATGATGTAACTGAAACAATGAAGAAAGAAATGTAAACAAACAAACAGCTGTTTACAATTCAGTCAACCATTCACAATAATACAAATTTTTATCGATCAAGTTGCGCAATACCAAAATAAAAGATAATCGACTCAATCGACAAAATTCTAATCTATTGCCAGTCGACACTCGCAATAGGGGTTACTGGGCTATATAAGTATCGCAACGAACTCGTAACAACAAAACTTAAAACTTTTGACAAGTTTATTACATGCTAAGGCAGTCTGCACACGGGTCGTATAGCTTTAGACGCGTATTAGATGCTACATACGAAAGTTGTACGCTTTGATGCCGCACACGTGCATTTAAATGGAGGGCTGTATACGAGTCGTCAGCTTCACGAATTCGTCAAAGCAAGCTAGCTGCAAATCGCTTGGCGTACAGCAGTGTTGGTAGCTAGGCGTACGTACGCTTAGAAAAGAGAAAGAAAAATAAGTTTGTTTGCAATTTTCCGTGTGTATGCATTTCATAAAGAAAAAACCGATAAAACAATAAAATTCGTGCAAATAGTAGAAAAATAACTGAAAATTAATTAAAGAAACAATTATTTTGCATCACTTAACATTTTTGCCTGATACTTTGGCGCTTTGAAGTTCCTTCGTGTGCAGATCTTGAGGCGTAGAGGAATCGTTGCTGTATAAAAACTTTATACGCGTCTAAAGCTATACGAACCGTGTGCAGACTGCCTAAGTGTAATCGAATAGTAATAGTAATAGTTGAAGTGACTTCTTTAATCTGATGTTGGAGAAGATAATAAGAGCTGCAGAACTGATCCGCTCAGAAACAATTTACTACAAGAGCGTGCAATTGCTGGCTTATGCCGATGACATCGACATCATCGGTAACAGAAACTCGAAGTCCGTTCTGCCTTTTCCAAGGAAAAGGAAAATGGGTATGGTGGTAAGCGAGGACAAGACGAAATATCTCCTGTCATCAAACAAACAGTCAGCACATTCGCGCCTTGGCACCCACGTCACTGTTGACAGTTATAATTTCGAGAAAGTAGAGAATCTCGTTTACTTGGGAACCAGTATTAACACCGATAATAATGTCAGCATGGAAATCCAACGCAGAATCTTTCTTGCCAACAAGTGCTACTTTGGACTGAGTAGGTAATTCAGGAGTAAAGTCCTCTCTCGACGTACGAAAACCACACTCTATAAGTCACTCATTATGCCGTGCCGGTATATTTCGCATAAGCATGGACAATGACAACATCCGATGGGGTGGCTCTTGGAGTATTCGAGAGAAAGATTTTCCGAAAGATTTACGGGCCTTTACGCGTTGGCGACGGCGCGTACCGCAGACGATGAAACGATGAGCTGTATGAGCTTTACAATGACATGGACATAGTGCAGCGAATTAAAATACAGCGGCTCCGCTGGCTTGGCCATGTCGTTCGAATGGACACCGACGCTCTAACTGTGAAAGTATTCAACTCGGAGCCCGCTGGTGGTAGTAGAGGAAGAGGGAGGTCCCCACTGCGATAGAAAGACCAGGTGGAGAAGGACTTGGCTTCACTTGGCATTTCCAATTGGCGTCAGTTGGCATAGAAGAGAAACGACTGGCGTGCTTTGTTGAACTCGACCAAAATCGCTTAGGCGGTTACAGCGCCAAATAAGCAGAAGAAGAATAGATTAATATTGTTGTAGATATATTCCTTGGCATGTCAATTCGCTAATTCTTATCGAATATAGTTATGTAAGTTAAATCATGAAGTAAGGTATTTAAAAAAATATTATATAATAAAATGAACAATGAATTATGAATTGTTGAATATACATACAGTCAAATGGAATCTTCAGTTTTTTTTTCATGACGAAATGTAAGGGCATGGTTTGTTAACATGAGCTAAGAGCCTTGAGTAGGAATGTTAATCCCGGGATCCCGGGATCCCGGACTTTTTAACGTCTTGAAAATCCCGGGATTCTTGTCAAGTAATCCCGGGATTTTCGGGATTTGCAATTTGCACTGATGGCAATAATAGAAACTCCTTTTCTTGACCAGTATTGGCTATATTTCTTTTTTTATTTAATAATTAATATATTTTTATAAATGTCAAGCTTATTGTACATATAACATATATATTCGCGAAACCATGGGCCAAATATAGTAAAATTGCGTTTTTAGTTTTTCACTCTGACGTCAGTAATTCAAAAATGATTTAAAAAATTCAGAGAAATGAGAAAGAAGTATGGGTATAAATTTAATGAGGAAACCCTGTAGAATTTAAATGTATTCAACTTCCTAGTGCAGAAGGGCTGGTAAATATTGAAAATGTCATTTCAAAATTTTATACTTGAAATTTCGCAATATTTGTTCGAATTTCGTTCTTCTAACTTTGTCAGCTTAAAAATTACCTATTCGTCCTGGTGAATCCAAAAAAATAAAATTTTTTGAATTCTAAAGAAATTTTCTATTGCATTTGTTACCCATATTTTTATT
>NW_016159539.1:61539-64681 GCF_001687245.7 Rhagoletis zephyria
TATTTTCTCACCCTTTTTATTTCTTTGCTAATAAACTCATTCAAAGAATGAAAGGGAAAAGTAGGATGAACGAACGTCATTCAAAGTTGAGTTAAGATGTGTTGGTGTTGGTATTTGAAAAAAAAAATTGGGACATGAATGATTTTTTGTTTGGACAGAAATAAAAACAGTATGAAAATACCTTTCTACTGAGATCCCATAAGTCTAAATCAGAATAGTTTAGGCTCAGTTATTCAAGTTTTTCTTATAGCAGTCTTTGAAAAAAGTTAAAAAACAGCATCAAAAATCTCATCATTACGATTCCGCTCAAATTTTTTAAAATTTTTTTTAAATATTTTTATGCAAATTTTTTAAGCTTAAACCGTTTTGTCATTTAAAGGGATTTAAAAAAAAAAACTATTTTTATTCATAAAAAACTCCATTTTTGGAGGTATTTTGAAATTGGTCCAGCTCACTTGGGACAGTTATTCAAGTTTTTCGTAAATCAAGCTTTGAAAAAAGTAAAAAAACAGCATCAAAAATCTCATTTCTACGATTCCGTTCAAACGATTTTTAAATATTTTCATGCAGATTTTTTAAGCTTAATCTGTTTTGGCATCTGAGGGGACTTTTTTCAAAAAGTTCTTTAAGAAACTTTTTATTCATAAAAAACTCCATTTTTGGAAGTATTTTGAAATCGGCCCAGCTCACTTAAATCTTAATATTTTTCCGAAATATTTTGGTGGACGTCTTAAGATATAATAAATTTTGTAATCCCGGCGGAAAAACTGAAACTTTTTTTGGTGATGCAGTCTAGTGAACATATATAGGTATGGAAAAAGGGATATTTCCAGCAGTAAACGGGCAACAATGATATTTTTTAAATAAGGCAGATCGGAATATGCGCTCTCTGGGAAGACAATACCTGTAATTATTGTACCATGGTTTCAAACCCATTTATTTATTATTTATTTCATGGTAGGAGAGCTTCTCAAACAATATAGAAGCATTTTTTTCGATTCAAGTTGTTGAAAAGTTATGAATATCTAAATCCCGGGACTAATCCCGGGATCCCGGGATTGTGACAACGCCATCCCGAAAATCCCGGGATCGGATAAAGCCGAAAAATTAACATCCCTAGTCTTGAGGGTTAATGAAGTAGTATTTGTAGTCATTAACAGGTAGGGTGGGTACAGACTAGGGGAAAAATTTAATCTTTCTTATTCCCCTACGCTGTTGTTGTTTTGTCACTGTTTACCTCGTTAATCTGGTATGGTGTTTAGAATATCAATGATTGAATTTTTTTTCCTGCCGTCTCAATTGCTGGCTTCGGTTTATTTACCTTTTTTGTATGCACATATATATTCTGCATACACTGAATTTTTGTACGGTTATCGCAATGCGCAACCTAGGCAAGCCCACGCCCATTTCCCTGAGCCAGATCGTAGCAAAGCAAAGCATGCAGATCTGCCTAGGAAGCACATACCTACCACATTCTCTAGTCTTGGCAGCTGTTAGGAGATTACCGTTACACAAACGACCAACACTCACAGGTTGATGATGTAATTTAGTTGGACGACTCAGTTGAAAACTAACAGAATGCATGTCAACTCCACCGGAACAATGAACAAACGCTGCATAATGAAAATGCAACTCTTGAGAGCAATCCAACAACACGTGCTCCGTCAAGCCGAAACGCCAACAAGCCAAAACCGAATTATGCGTGTGCTACTTTCACTGAGAGTGATCCAAGAACTGCCAACCAAGCTTTGTCGAGCGATGCAAGTGTGTGCTGGAAAAGTGCTATGCGTGAAGAAATGGATTCTCTTGCAGAAAATGGAAATTAGCCACTTGCCAAAAGGAAAAAAGGTTGTGCGTTGCAAATGGGTCTTAAAACCGAACGCAACTCGGATGGAGAAATCGTGAGATATAAGGCCAGAATCGTCGCCAAGGGTTTAACACAAATCGCTGTAACAAATTTTTTTTTGAGAAAAATTCTCACCCCTATTGTGAGTGTCGACTAGATGTAGATAAGCGGCTACTAAGCGACTGTCGATTACCGATCCTATTGTGAGTGTCGATTAGTCGCTCAATTAGCGACTGCGAATAGTTTTCAATCGCTTATCCGTATATTGCTGTTTCTGAGTCGATACGAGTTTCCGTGAATAAAATTGTTGTGATATAAATTAATAAATATTGGATAAAAAGTAAGTTATTTGGATCGAAAGTGTAAAAAAATTAGTATGCATGTGTATGAATTGCAGATCAAAAGTGGTTAGCAATAAAAAGCAACTCAGGTCAAGCTTATGCAGGTCTATCAGGACTTGGCTAAAGAGATTTCCAGCAAGACTCGGGCAAAACCCAGAAGGGAAGCCATAGCAGTAGAACTAAACAGCATATAACTCTGTCTAAGCCATCCAGTCTTTTTGCGCAGAACCAACATCAAAATTTACAAAAAACTGCGTAATTTAATTTAATTTATTAATGTGCTCCCAAATTTGAAATCTTTATTTTAAACTAATGTTAAATCCTTTCATTTCATTTCATTTCATTTATTTTAGTCTATGACTTTAACAATCTTACAGACTAGATTACATAATAGGTTAGAATAATAGAAATTATATTAATTATACAATGTTTCAATATTAGATTTAAATATCAATCTCGGCAATGAAAACTCAATATTTACAATTTTTGAGATTTTATTAAACTCTGTGAGGGCTCTATATATTGGTGCTAGAGTAAAGTAATTTGCCTTAACTGGAAGCATATAAAAAGGTAGTTGAAAACGCAAAATTCTGTTTGGAACATTGAAACAAATCTGGTTAAGTAAAACAGGGCAATCAATATATCCATTAACCAGATCATATATAAACATCAGTGACTGGATAAGTCTTCTACTTTCCAGTGATTTTACATCAATAAGCTTACAGAGAGAATTATAGGCCGGTAAAGGCTCAGAAAAGTTAAGCGGCTGTAGGGCAAAGCGAACAAATTTGCGCTGGACTCTTTCAAGCCTACTAGCATAAAGGCTATATATTGGATTCCATATTATAGATGCATACTCTAATTTAGAACGTACCAGCGCATTGAAAAGAGTTTTCCTGGTATAAGGATCTTTGAAATCCTTAGCATATCTACGCAGAAATGCTAAGTTGCTATA